>NW_024081487.1:0-4724 GCF_003009895.1 Hyaena hyaena
GGTAAAATAGTAAGTCTAAAACCTAATCTATGATAAACCATCATCACATGAGTTATTTATAATATAACAACTAATAGGTCTATTTAATTTTCATTTTGTACTTCCCTCAAAACTTTCTCTTCGACATATATGTTTAAATATGATATCTAAGAATAAAGCATTTATATAAATAAACAATTTTTATAAATATTTTTTGTTTTTATAAATTTAGGTTTTGTAAAATTTCTTTATTAAAAAAGTGCATACATGAGAGAATGCAAAATATTCCATCACAAGCAAAACATTCCATTACCTGGAATAGGACTTTTCTTACTTGGGTAAGCAACCATAAAAGGTTTACCTTTTGTAATATAATGATTTCAAACACACTAAGCAAGCTTTAATTCCCAAACACAGAGACTATTTCACTTATTACATCTAGTACCTATATGATTGATTATAAAATAACATTGGAATCTGACATGTTAAAGAATGGCACTCTTCTTTAGGCATTATTTTTACCCAGAACTGTCTATTGGGTCTATAATTATTCATTTACAAATGAGACTTTTTGGAGTCCATCTACAAAATGATTTATCAGTATGTGGCGATATTTAACACTGTACTTTGTTCTTACTGGTATTATATAATCTGTTCCAAAGCTAGAAACAAATGTATTTATGATACATTTGAGAACCTATAGTCTTGAAGCAATGATAAGAATACTTTTTATATTACTGGGTGCTTTTTAATCTTGCAGATTAGAAATATGTTTTCTGTCCTTAAGGTCCTCTTTGCTCATCAAATGATAACAAGTTTTATTTCTCTCACTCAGCTGTGCAGCAGTTCACAAAAGGATTAATGACTAGTTTTAAAAATGGTCATTTGAGATTAGTCTGGGATGGAGAAAAATATTTTATTAAACCTTCTCTGCCTCTGTATATGCTTGAGGGCCACTAGAGAACATATTCCTTGCAGGCAAGACATTTAACTCTCATCAGAGCCACTTGGGATGAATTTTAAACAAGTCAAGACCCTGACCCACAGATCACATTTTGTAGGTGAAGAATGAGCTGTTTTCAATAACAAATAGAGTTTTGAGATTGAGGCAGAACTTGGAATTAAATAAGAATGGGATTTTGGCTAGTTATGAAAGTTAGACTTAGTTGTAGAAGCCTAAGGAAGATGTGAAGAAAGGTACCAACGAACATTTCAGTTTCTGTGAGAAGCTGTATGATATGGAGAAAAGAACACTTTGGAGAAAGACAAGGAACTATGTATCTAACCTTTAACATTTAGCAGCTTAGCACCTTTGTTATTGTGGACAAGCCAAATATTGCCACAACTATATTATTACTATCACTGCTATTATTACTACAAATTATACCTTAATAATTTTTTTTAGAAATTAACTTTTCTAAGTCTTTAATTCATGTCATTTAACCCTACCTTTTGTGGTGTTGTAAGAATTAAGAAGTAAATTTCTATAAGGATGTTGGTAGGCATTCAATAAAACTTTAAAAATTGGGTACTCTTCTGTTAAATGGTCAGTATTAGGACACTTATGGATAGATCTCAAATCTGAACTTACTGAATTTAGCCAGATTTTAATTGAAATGGTGGCAGAAAGCAAGACTTTAACCCCCTCACCCCCAAAAACTTAAAACTTTTTGAAATGCAAGGAGCTCACCTGGAGTTTAAGGCTACTTTTGATTATAATCCAATTCATAAAGACTATCAAATGGGGCCATGTGTACATAGTTGCCTCTCAGTATATATTTCTAGGTGAATTCGAAGACACAATCATAGAAAAAGAGGAAGCCTAGAAAAAGAGACATAAACTGATGCAGAAACAAAAAGGAGAGTTGGAGAGCTGAGTGATACAATCAAATGGAATAATATCAGTATTATAGAAATTCCAGAAGAGGAAGAGAGAGGGAAAGGTGCTGAAGGAGTCCTTGAACAAATTATAGCAGAGACCTTCCCCAATCTGAGGAAGGAAACAGACACTGAAATCCAAGGGGCACAGAGAACTCCCCTCAGACGTAACTTGAATCGATCTTCTGCACAACATATCCTAGTGAAACTGGCAAAATATAAGAACAAAGAGAGAATTCTGAAAGCAGCTAAGGAGAAAAGGTCCCTAACATACAAAGGGAGACCTATCAGAGTAGTTACAGACCTTTCTATTGAAACTTGGCAGATCACAAAGGAATGGCAGGAAATCTTCAATGTGATGAACAGAAAAAACATGCAGCCAGGAATCCTCTATGCAGCAAGCCTGTCATTCAGAAAAGAAGGAGAAATAAAAGTCTTCCCAAATAAACAAAACTTGAAAGAATTCATCACCACTAAACCAGCCCTACAAGAAATCCTGAGGGGGACTCTATGCGGGAAATGTTGCAAGGAACACAAGGTACCAGAGACACCACCACAAGCATGAATCCTACAGAGAACACAATGACTCTAAACTCATATTTTTCAATAATAACACTGAATGTAAGTGGACTAAATGCCCCAATCAAAAGACATAGGGTAGCAGAATGGATAAAAAAAACAAAATACATCTATTTGCTGACTACAAGAAACTCATTTTAGACCTGAGGACACCTTCAGATTAAAAGTAAGGTGATGGAGAAATATATATCATGCTACAGGAAATCAAAAGAAAGTTGGAGTAGCCATACTTATATCAGACAAACTGGACTTTAAAGTAAAGGCAGTAACAAGGGATGAAGAAGGGCATTATATAATAATTATAGGGTCTATCCATCAAGAAGAGCTAACAGTTATAAATGTCTATGCACCGAATATGGAAGCACCCAAATACATAAAACAATTAACCACAAACAGAAACAATCTTATGGATAAGAATGTACTGATAGCAGGGGACTTTAATACGCCACTAACAGTAATGGATAGATCAACTAGACAGAAAATCACTAAAGAAACAATGGACTTGAATGACACATTGGACCAGCTGGATTTGACAGATATATTTAGAACTCTACATCCTGAGGCTATGGAATTTACTTACTTCTCAAGTACACATGGCATATTCTCTAAGTTAGATTACATACTGGGATGAAAAGCAGCCCTCAAAAAATATGAAAAAATTGAGATCATACCATGCACATTTTCAGATCACAATGCCATGAAACGTGAATTCAATCAAGGAACAAGTCTGGAAAACTTCCAAAAACATGGAGGTTAAAGAATACCCTAGTAAAGAATGAATGGGCCAATCAGGCAATTAGAGAAGAAATTAAAAAATATATGGAAACAAATTAAAATGAAAATACAACTATCCAAACTCTTTGGGATGTGGCAAAGGCAGTCCTAAGAGGAAACTACATTGGACTCCAGGCCTATTTCAAGAAACTAGAAAAGTGCAAATACAAAATCTAACAACGCATGTAAAGGAACTAGAAGGAGAGCAACAATAGCACCCCAAACCCAGTAGGAGAACAGAAATAATAAAAATCACTTTAGAAATAAACAACATAGAATCCAAAAACAAAACAAAACAAAAGAAAAAAAAACAGTTGAACAGATCGATGAAAGCAAGAGTTGGTTTTTTAAAACAACAAACAAAATTGACAAACCTCTAGCCAGGCTTCTCAAAAAGAAAAGAGAGAGCACCCAAACAGACAAACTCATGAATGAAAATGGACTTATTACAACCGATCCCTCAGAAATACAAGCAATAATGAGGCACCTGGGTGGCACAGTTGGTTAAGCATCCTACCTTGTCTCAGGTCATGATTTCGTGGTTCGTGGGTTCAAGTCCTCTATCGGGCTTTGTGCTGACAGCTAACTCGGAGCCTGGAGCCTGTTTTGGATTCTGTGTCTCCCTCCCTCTCTGACCCATTCCTGCTCACACTGTCTATCTCAGAAATTTTTAAAAAAATTAAAAAAAAAGAAGAAATACAAACAATTATCAGGGAATACTATGAAAAATTATATAACAACAAACTGGACAACTTAGAAGAAAAGGACAAATTCCTAAACACACACTACCAAAATTCACATGGGAAGAGATAGAAAATCTGAACAGACTCATAACTAGTGAAGAAACTGAATCGGTTATCAAAAATCTCCCAACAAAGAGCCATGGGCCAGATGGCTTCCCTGGGGAATTCTACCAGATATTTAAATCAGAGTTAATACCCATTCTTCTCAAGCTATTCCAAAAAATAGAAATCAAAAGAAAACTTCTGGACTCATTCTACAAAGCCAGCATCACTCTGATTCCCAAGCCAGACAGAGACCCAGCAAAAAAAGAGAACTACAGGCCAATATCCTTGATGAATACAGATGCAAAAATCCTCAACAAGATACTTGCAAATCAAATGCAAGAGCACATAAAAATAATTATCCACCATGATCAAGTGGGATTCATTCCTGGGTTACAGGGCTGGTTCAATATTCACAAATCAATCATTGTGACACATCACATTAACAAAAGAAAAGATAAAAACCATATGATCCTGTTGATAGATGCAGAAAAAGCATTTGAAAAAAATACAGCATCCCTTCTTAATAAAGACTCTAGAGAAAGTCAGGATAGAAGGAACCTACTTAAACATCATAAAAGCCATCTATGAGAAGCCTTCAGCTAACATCATCCTCAATGGGGAAAAACTGAGAGCTTTCCCCCTGAGATCAGGAACACGACAGGGATGTCCACTCTCACCACTGTTGTTTAACATAGTGCTGGAAGTCCTAGCATCAGCCATCAGACA
>NW_024081487.1:5698-225698 GCF_003009895.1 Hyaena hyaena
GGAAAAGATAGTTGCAAATGACATATCAGATAAAGGGCTAGTATCCAAAATCTATAAGGAACTCACCAAACTCCATACCCAAAAAACAAATAATCCAGTGAAGAAATGGGCAGAAGACATGAACAGACACTTCTCCAAAAAGGACATCCAGATGGCCAACAGACACATGAAGCAATGCTCCGCGTCCCTCATCATCAGGGAAATACAAATTGCAATCACACTGAGATACCACCTCACAAGGGTCAGAGTGGCTAAAATAAACAAATCTGAAGACTATAGATGCTGGCAAGGATGTGGAGAAATGGGCAGCCTCCTGTACTGTTGGTGGGAATGTAAACTGGTGCAGCCCCTCAGGAAAACAGTGTAGAGGTTCCTCAAAAAATTAACACTAGAACTCCCCTATGACCCAGCAATAACACTGCTAGGAATTTACCCAAGGGATACAGGAGTGCTGATGCAGAGGGACACATGTACCCCAATGTTCATAGCAGCCCTTTCAACAATAGCCAAATCATGGAAAGAGCCTAAATGTCTGTCAACTGATGAATGGATCAAGAAGATGTGATTTATCTATACAATGGAATACTACATGGCAATGAGAAAGAATGAAATCTGGCCATTTGTAGCAATGTGGATGGAACTTGAGGGTGTTATGCTGAGTGAGATAAGTCAGGTAGAGAAAGACAGATATCATATGCTTCCACTTATAGGAGCATTAGGAGAAACTTAACGGAGGACCACGGGGGAGGTGAATGGGAAAATAGTGGGGTAGAGGGAGGGAGGCAAACCATGAGAGACTCTTGAATGCTGACAAAAACTGAGGACTGATGGATGTTGGGGGGAGGAGGGATGGGCATGGAGGAGGGCACTTGTGGGGATGAGCACTGGTGTTAATATGGAATCCAACTTGACAATAAACTACTAAAGAAAGAAAAAGAAATTAACTTTTCTCAGAAACTAACTTTTCTAAATCTTTAATTCATTAAATTTTCCCCTAACTTTTGTGGTGTTGTAAGAATTAAGAGTTAATTTCTATAAGGATGTTGGTTGACATTCAGTAGAACTTTAAAAATTGGGTACTCTTCTGTTAAGTGGCCAGTATTAGGACACTTATAGATAGATCTCAAATCTGAACTTACTGAATTTAGCCAGATTTTAATTGTAATGGTGGAAGAAAGCAAGACTTCCCCCCACCCCCCCGGCATAATCTTAAAACTTTGAAATGCAAGGAGCTCACCTGGAGTTTAAGGCTACTTTTGATTATAATCCAATTTCTAAAAACTATCAAATGGGGCCATGTGTACATACTTGCGTCTCAATATATATTTGTTGGATAGAATTATTGGATCGATACATATAAGTAAAAATGCTGAAGACTTTTGCTGTTTTTTAATGAACATATTGAATTACAGAGTTTCACCTGAAACTTTGATTTGTAAAATCTCTTGGAGAATTGGGAGTGGTTTGGGGAGAAGAAGATATTGTTTATCATTACCTTTTATGTCCCAAGCAACTAACTAAACACTAGTGTACCATCAAGGCTAATTATGAATATAAAATAGATTTTCTTCCACAACCAACTCAAGTGTGCTGTGTTATACAGTCACACCACCCACAGTTGACAGGTTAATCGCTGAACATCTCTAGGGAACAATTTTTTTTTAAACGTTTCATTTATTTCTAGGAGAGAGAGAGAGACAGCGCGAGCAGGGGAGGGTCAGAGAGAGAGGGAGTCACAGACTGAAACAGGCTCTCTAGGGAACATTTTAACCTTGACATCCTTTCACATGACTTTATCTCAATCCACATGCACAATTTGTTTTCAGTAATTTTCTATTATTAAACAATCAGTATTGTTTTCATACTCAACCCATCCCCAGGATGTTAAAATCTAGCAGCTTGGAAGTTTAAAAGTGAGGGAGATGATATTTCACTTTCCAAGTCTCTGCCCTATACTCTCCTTTTCTATATAGAGTTCGGTAAAGGGGTAGGGAGGCAGTCTCCTTGTTTGACTGCCCGTTACAAAACTATGGTCCTCTCTTTAGTTGATGCAAACTCTTCAAATTGTTCATTGACTGTGGGCGTGATGTTGATCTCTTTACCCTGTAGGTGAAACGCTCACTTCTATGCAGCTCAAAGGTCATTGGTGGTGTCTTACAAAATTGAGCCACACACTTTCAAACTTCCAGCAGCTTCATACTTCGTTCCTTTGAAAAGTACACACCTTTGACCCACATTCTTACAATCCCCTATAAAAATTTATGGCTCCATGTATGATCTAATCTTTTGTGAGTTCTCAGACTAGAGATACCTGTGGGATCAGACACTGAGATACACTGTTTTTCTCTCCTCCTTCTCTCAAACTGGAAATACCAGCAAAACCTCATCTCTAACGTTTTCACCTGTGCATTTGTAGCACAAAGAAGCAGGAAATCTGATGGCTAAGTAGCTATCCAACCAGAAAACAAAATGTAGGGCTCTCATTTCACAGATACCCCAGACTATTTATAAGGTATTTTCTTTGGGCCTCCCACATTGGTTTTTAGTAGAAAAATCATGTCATCTATTCAAAAAGGAGATGGTCAGATGGAAAGACTTCTTTTTTAAAGTGTTCTATGATTTTTTGCACTTAATCTTCATTTTGTATCAATAAGAAATGGTGGTGGTAATAGTATCAGGAAGGAGTTGGCCTTAACAGCTGGAATTCTCTGAACTTAAGACATAAATTTCTGAGTTCTTGGTCTTACTCATTATTTCTGATGCATATTCTATTACCCTGGATGGATTTTCACATGTTTAGTATTCACAATTTGGTATGCTTTAAAAGAAAGAGTATGTATGGTTTTATAGTTAAATTGGACCTAGATTTCAATCTATACTATCAGCTGTATTAATTTAGGGCTTATTAATCATTCTGAGCTTCAATTTCCATAGTTGTAAGATGTAAATAATAACTTCTTCCTATGTTGTCAAAATAACTTGACTATATCTTATATAAACAACTTAGAAAGATGTGTGGCAAATAAGAAATATTTAGTTATTTTATCCATTTAAAGGTTAGGAAATCAATGCTCCATAGGAATTACAAAAAGCTGTCAAGATTATTGAAGGCAGCAGAGACAGTATTTGAACTCAGATCTGTCTGACGCTAAAGTCTACATATTTTCCACCACCCCATGTCAGCACAACATTTGAAATTTTGTAAGAAAAATGAATCAGTTGACTTACTGTCCTTAAATGTACAAAAGCAACTTCTAGGGTGTCTGGGTGGCTCAGTAGGTTAAGCATCTAACTTCAGCTCAGGTCATGATCTTGCCATTAGTGAGACGGCAAACCCCGTGTCAGGCTGACAGCTCAGAGCCTGGAGCCTGCTTCAGATTCTGTGTCTCCCTCTCTCTCTGCCCCTCCCTTGCTTGAGTTCTGTCTCTCTCAAAATTAAGTAAATATTAAAAAAAATTTTAATGTACAAAAGTTACTTCTAGTTAAAAATGAATTTTTTTTATTTCTAACAAAGATTAGGATATTATTTAAATATACAGTGCTATAACCCAAATTAGAAGCAGTGAGAAAAATATAACAAAGGAAAAACAAGAATCAAAGTAAAATGAAGTCAACACTGAGGCAAATTCACAAAATAAATGTTGTGAAGGCCTATCTACTTGATAATAGTGGGCTGCTGATAAAAATTCCCAGAGAAAATCATAATTACACAACTCAGAATCCAAAAGATAAATATCCATTGTTTAGAGGAAACACAACACTGGATTGCTCTTTAGATCAGAAAGTACTGTCCTGGCTATTTACGAAGAGAATGCTGTGCAAAGGATTGATTGCAATGTCCCTAAGTGCATCCTTACTGCAATAAACAGAATACTTCAGTATAGACTAATGACTTAATGCCAAATGGAAATCATGGGGAGCCAAAAATATTCACGTGTAGCTCTGATAAAGTAGCAGCATATTTGAAAGTTCCTTGAGTAGGAAGTATCCTTGCCTAGAATTCCTGGACCAACCTTAGGTTTTAAAAGAGTCCATGAATCCCTAAAATTATGGCAGTATTTCAGATGTGAATGCATATTTATAACCTCCTTAGGTATTCGAACTGTTTTCCTCAGAAAATTAAAGCAAAACAAAACAATAATCCAGATAATCACTTGTCACATGACAATTAGAATGTTACTTCATTTCTTTGACTCACTGTTTTCTTGATAAGTGTTATAAGAATCAAGTGAGATGATATATATGGAAGTACTTTATAAGTGATGACATTATCGTCTGTTATTATTGCTTTGTGAATCATGGAATGCTACATGTCCCCGCACAGTTTGCATATAGACCCACCACTGAGGGGTTCCATTATGTGCACTGTAGAGGTCTTGGAAACAGGGATCATACTTCATCTATCAAGCTTAGTCCCCCTCTCAGCAGTTATATTCACCACTCTAGAATGTCTCAGGAGGGGATATGCCAAGACAAAGAAGAAATGGAGAATTTGTATCCTACCTTAAGAGTCAGTCCAAGGAGGATTAAAAATTATCTTATCCTTTTATCTCTCCAGAATCTGGGAAGCCTAGAATTTACTTTTCCCAAGATCCCTTTGCAGCAGGGTACTAATTTAGGTTCCACCACTGAGAGGCACCACACAATACATATTTGGACGGTGAAAGAGAATCACAGCCATTTTGCTATGGCAGCAGCAGACCAGTGTGTGGGCAAAAGATAAAACATGATGTTTTTCTAGCAGCTGTAGGTGTTCTGGGAATCACCTGTGTCAGTGGTACAGGCAACTGGTAGGTTAACTGATCATTTCTTTTGTCATTGTCTGCAAATTCCAGATTTCCTTAAAGTTAGTGATGTCTTTCTTGACCTTTATTTTTCTAGCTTTTCTAATGCCTCTGTACGTACATAATTTATTATATTAAAGTTCTTCTGATTTCTTTACAAAAACCTGACTGATATGGTATCTCACTCTGCTGAGACATTTGTCAGAATTTCTTCATCAACTACCTAATGGCTGCATAACACACTACCCCACAACTTGGTGACTTAAAGCAACAACAATGGAATTAAACTAGAAATCAATTAAAGAAAGATGTCTAGAAAATCTCCAAACATTTATAAACTAAATAATGCATTTTTAATAACCCACTGGTCATAAAAGAAACTGAAATAGAAACTAGAAATTATTTTCAACTAGATAAAAATTATAGAACAGCATAGAAAAATTTGTGAGATGCAGATAAAGCACTGAAACTTATATAGAGAAATTCATAGAACTAAATGCCTGTACTAGAAAAGAAGGAATATTTGAAATCAATGACTTCAACTTCCATCTAAAAAGACTAGAAAAAGAACAAATTAAATTCAAATTAAGAAGTGAATATAAAGTTAAGAACACAAATCAATAAACTAGAACACAGAAAAACAATAAAGAAAATTAAAAAAACAAAAACTTGTTAAGAAGATCAACAAAATTGGTACGTGTCTTTGCCAGGCTCAAGAAAAAAAGAAAAATGGCACAAACTGCCAATATCAGAAATGTGATAGGTGACATAACTACAGGTCTTATATATGTTTAAACAACAATAAAGAAACATTATGAACAAACTTAATGATGATAACTTTGACAACCTTGATGAAATACAATGACAGATGCCATATACCAAAGAAAGCTCATCAGGAATAAATAGTTAAAGATTTATAAATATTTTGGATTTGTAGTTAAAAACTTTCCCACAAAGGAAACTTAGGGCCTAGATAGTTCCACTGATGAATTCTATCAAATATTTAAGGAAGAAATAGTACCAATTTTACATAAATTCTTCCACAAAACTTAGGAAGTGAGGATGCTTCACAACTTATCCCATGAACTTAATATTTCTCTGATATCCAAGACAATGCAAGAAAACCATGGACCCACATACCTCACAAAAACAGATGCAAAATTTCTTAATATTTTAACAAATCTATTCAAATGGTTTATAAAAAGAATAAAACATGATGATCAAGTGGGGGTTATCACAGTAATACAGGTTTTGTTTAATATTCAAAAATCAACCACTGTAATTTACCCTGTTCACAGAGTAAATTTTACCTCATTAACTACAGAAAAAGCATTTGCCATATCTGTCACCAAATAAGAAATAGAAGGTGTTTCCTTAAATTTAATGAAGAAGGACTGAATACTTTCCCCAATATCAGGAACAAGGAAAATATGTCCACTCCTAATTTCTATTCAACATCATACTGGAAGTTCTATTCTATTTTCTTGCAGTAAGGCAATTAAAAATATATAAAAGCATACAGGTTGGAAATTAACTATATTTGCAATCTGCCTATGTAGAAAATAGGGAGGAATATTAAAAATAAGTCAGTTTAGCAAGGTTGTATAGTACATGTTCAATGTATAAAACTCAGTCATTTTTCTATGTACCAACAGTATGAAATCTGAAATTTAAATTTAAAATACCATAAGGTTATGAAATTCTTGGGGATAAATTTGTTAAAAAACATTTAAGACCTGCAAACTGAAAACCACAAAACATCACTGAAAGAGAGTAATCAATACAAAATCTAAATAATCAACACAAAACCTAAATAAAGATATGTTTCATGTTAGGAATGGAAAACTCAATATTATTAAGATGTCAGTTCTCTCCCACTGAATCTAAGATTAATTCTAATCTCCACCCACACTCCCCCCAAATAATCTGAGAATCTTTTTTGTAGAAATCCACTTGATGATCATAAAATTTAGATCTATAGAATCCATAATTATTTTGAAAAGAACAAATTTGGAGATTTAAAACCTAATTTCAAAATTTATTATAAGGCAACTGTAATTAAGAGTGTGCTATTGCCATTGAGACAGAGAAATATATCAATGGAACAGAAAAGAAAGTCCAGAAATAAACTCATATATATTTAATCAATGGATTTATTGATTTTTTTTGTCAGTTGATTTTCACAAAGTTCACAAGGCAATTTAATGAGTGAGAGGATAACTTTTTCAGTGAATGGTGCTAGGACAAGTAAAAATACGAACTTTAATCCATATGTTTTAACTAACACAATAATTAACTCAAGATAAATCATTGAACAAAATGGAAAATATTTTTTCTATAAGCAAAATAGGAAGAATATTTGTGGCTTTGGGCCAGGTTTCTTTCTTTTTTTTTCTTTAGATCCAACAGTAAATGCATAATTCCTAAATTAGTATGTATTTGGATGGTGAATGGCTAAAATGACACAGGAGACCACTGATGATGGCTGTAAGAAAATAATTTAGAAATATATTTATAAGATGTTGCTTTGATTCTCCCTCTGTTGTTTTTGCCTAATTATTGCCTGCTTTTTATTAATGGAAATTGGCAGCAACATCCTACCAGCCTACACTGCTGACGTTGATTCTGATAGAACAATAACCACAGAGGGAAAAAATCCCTGCCGAGGTAATGGAAATACATACAGATTGTCTAGGCTTTTGCTATTTTACTACTTCCCATTCCATTCCAGACCTCAGAGCTGGGATTTCTTTCTTTCTACAGCTTACAGATGAAACTGTGATCAGAAAATTTGACTGATAATGAGAAAAAAATATTATATGGTAATTGAGACTTTCAGATTAGACTCAGAAACAGAATCCACTGATATGTTATGTATAAAAAATCTACTTAAAAGCACCCAAACAAAGTGAAAATAAAAGGATGGAAAGATATATACCAGGTAAACATAACTAAAAAGAAAGCTAGGGAAACAGTAACAATATTTGACAAATCAGATTTTAATAGAAAAAATATGACAAGGATATTGTTCCTGTAAAAGATATAATGGAGCAAGGAGATATATCTATCATAAACATGTACCTATATATTATATGGACTCGAAATATATCAAAGCTAAACAGCAGTAAGATAGGTATATACCAACATTACAGCTGTTGGTTTCTGGAACAGCTTTTTCAGAAACTGATAGAATAGGTAGGCCAACAATAAACATAGATATTAAAGATTTAAAGAATATAATGAAAAATTTTGAATTGGTATGTATCTATATCTATCATCTATCTACCCTGCTTTACTCAACAGACGTTAAATACAGATTGTTTCCTAGAACACAGAGCATTAAAAAAATATATCATATATTAGGCCATAAAAGAAGCTTAAATAAATTCCAGAGAATCAATATTTTATAGACTTTTTTATTTTACCAAAATGAAGTAATGTTAGAAATAAAGAAGAACAGCTGAGAAAAACCTGTATGTAAAAAGCTAAATAACATATTGCTTAATAGTTTTTGGCAAAACAAAAAATCATAAAGGAAATGTAAAGATATTTAAAACTTGATAATGTAAAATTATAGACATAAGATAAATAGGTCAATGTAGTATGCCCTCTACTATAGATACATTATCATTATATAAAAAGATATATCAAGTTAGTATTTTTAGGAAATAGCTAAAGCCATACTTTTAGGAATATTAACATGTTTAAATACTTTTATCAGGAGTTGAGACTAATACACTAAATATCCAACTGAAGAAGTTGCAAATAGAATAAAAAAGTAAACTCAAGGAAAGAAGAAGGTGGGAAATAAAAATAAGGGCAGAAATAAATGAAATAAATAATAGAAAATACTAACAAATTCAAAATCACATTCGTTAAAAAAGGACTGATGGACCTGAAAGTGGTCCCATCTCTTTTTTCATTGCTTGATAATTATGAAGCAATGCATGGCATTTTCCCAGCATAGTGTGTCTATCTCACTAATTGACTTAAGACTCTGTGCTCATAAGAGAAAAGTGGAGGCATGCTGGGGATTTCGGGAGACTTCATTCTCATTCACTTGGTTGCCAGAAATCACTCTACTCTTCCAGTTTGGGATGATGTAGTATAGAACGTGAATCCTAGAAGTACTACACCCATTTTTTCTTTCCATTAGGAAATCAACTCTAGCAGAGAATGCTATATGATTGCCAAAAACTGTTTCCTATTCCTCCCTGGAACTTTAAGACATTTTCCATACCCTCTAACTTAAGGGTATCACATATCCATGTGACTAAATTCTGGTGATTGCAATATATTCTGAAGTGTTTGTGTTGCTTTTGTGCAAAGTCATAAGAAGCAAGTATGCCTCCCCCCATGTTCTCTTCTGCCTAACTGTAGAGAACTCTGAGGATATAGGAGAAAGTAGAACCACAAAATTGGGAGGAATCTGGGTCCCTAAATGGCAATATTGAAGGCAGCTCAACCAGAAACACTCACATTAGATGATGATGTGAGCAGGAAGTTAATTTTTATTGTGTAAGACCTCTAAGAATTCAAGATTTATCTACTACAGCAGCTAACTAAATTACTTGCCTTGGAATTAAGCTGACACAAGGAAGACAGAAAAGATGGCAAACAACTAGGTCCCTGATGATATCTTTGAGCTGCTGAATCACACAATCCCTGAAACTCAAATTATCTTGAATCTTTCAGTAACCTGAACAAATAAATCCCCATTACTGCTTAAATAGTGTCAGTTGGATTTTTTGTACTTGTAGCTTAAAGCTAATTTCATGAACAGTAAGACCTAAACCAATCAGTAGACAAAGGTTACAAGGCTAAGTCAAGCCACAAAGAGCAAGGGAAAGAGATAGACTAAAGAGAGCTAAGATAAAAATTAGCTAGGTTCTAGCAATAAAGCAATACAGTCAATTTGACACTGAACTGTCAAGCTGTGAACCCATGAATCTTTATATTTTTTTTATGCTCATGGGCTCAAAAAATCTAATAAGTTGGGTTAGAGTTGAACCTATAGATAGAGGTTAAGTAGCCCCCCAGGCACAGAGGAAGCCATACCTGAATGGTGTAAGTAAGAGCCAGCTTCCTTTTACACCAGAAATATAAATCAGAGACTAGCAGGCCTACAGCTAATAGGCATCTACTTCAAGTAACTGATAGTGATGGAATATCATTTTTATATATATAATTTAAATTCAAGTTAGTTAAAATATAGTGTAGTATTGGTTTCAGGAGTACAATTTAGTCACTCATCACTCACATATAAAGTGTGTTCTGCTCTAGCAAAGGACTAACTTGTGAAGAGCCAAAAATTAAGTCCTCCATTAAGAGAAACCTTGAGCTGCACGTAGCCCCAGTCCCAGTCCCAGAAGAAGCCTCATCCATTGTTCAAGGCTAAAGCCATCCTCAGACCGCCCTCAGTTCAGCTAATCAAAAAGTAAAAAGAAACATTCCTATGGTCTGAGTCAAGGCTAGGAACTGCAGATACAAACTAGCCAATTTCTCACCACTTGTCTGAACCCCACGTGGGCCCTTTGAACTCACTTCACAATTGGTCATTTTCAAAGGATTCTCAAAAGTCATGATTGGGTCCCACCAAAAGCAATGAACACCTCACAGATACTGAATGGTCAAAGCTGTAATTGTAACTAGTGCTTATGTGATGATGCTACATGGACTGTAACACCCCCATCCCTTACTCCTTAAAAACACTGTTCGCTATTGTTCTTGGCTTCACCTTGCTGCCACGACACCGGCAGGCTGGTGAGCCCCTGCTCGAGCTTGTAATAAAGACCCTTTTGTACTTGCATCGGTGCCGGCTCCTTGGAGGTCTCTGGGACTCGTGAATCAGGCACAACACTTGTAGATTCCTGCCAGTCTACATTCTTTATCTCTTCTACTTACTCTTTATATATCCTTTATTGTCATTGTGAATATTTCACTATCTCTGATATTCCATACATGTTTTCTGATATATTTTATTTTTTCATTACTACCATCTATATTTAAATATACCCCTTTACATTCTGTATGGCATATATCTGTTTCCACTATCATTTTGGCTCTGGTAATATTACTTATGAGAAACGATGTCCTTGTAATACATCCTTTTGATTGTTAAAATGTAATGGTAATCTTATAGAAATATATTTCATTAACAAAAAATGCCTTGATAATTTCAAACAATCCCTAAATATCGATTGTTTTTTGCCTTTTGAAGGAGAATGGGTTAACAGTAATGGAGATCATTGTATCAATAAACAACATAATTTAACTGAGATAATTAGATCACATTCTAAATCCTAGTCTAAAACCTAATAGAAATGGCTTAACCTCTCCTAGGGTCTGTTGTTATATCCATAAATTATGATGAATTTTAGGGTTCTTAATTATTTTTAAAATTGTGTTATCTGTGACTCCAGTAGCTCAGCATATCTTATATTGCAGCTGCAAGTGATCAAGATCATATCATTCTATTGTGGTCCTAAGGAAAAACTGGAAAGTAACCAAATGTAAACTTTCCACAGTTAATCATGAGTAGAATTAGGAGATAAAATAACTCCCAAGTCAGGAAAATATTTAAAGCTCAATAAAGCAGAATTCCACACACAATCATCTGAATTTGTTGAATACAAGTGTAGAAATAGAAGTAGCACAGACTACCTATAGGAAAATTAAAAGATACATTTTGATGATTTACCAGTGAATAGTTCTGTTTTCAGACCAGTAGTAAATTAGCAAATATTAGGTATACTCTCTCCCTTTGGGAAACTTAAAACTCAATAGTTTTATTAAGGATTTAGTGCTCCTATTGGGGAAAAATACTGTATAATCAAGTGAAAAATTACATCAAACACAAAATTAAATGAAATGTTTCAGACAAAGTGCAGACTCTCTAGGAACCTGAAGAGCTCATTTTTCTTATAGGAATTACTTTTCTGTATCTGCAGAATCTGAACACTTAAGTCCACTAGGTGAGCATGAATCAGATAATCATTCTACCTACCACCCATGCAAAAAGCTTAAGTATAATTAGAGGAAAAATTTTAACACAGTGAAATGATTTATATGATAGTAGCCAGAGTTTTCCAAATCATGTTATGAAACAGACTTGCTAAGAAATCCTTTATATTACTTTTATAAGTAACAGCAAAGTATATTTTGGTTTTTTGAATTGAAGGACTAATATCAGAGACGGATATCTAAACAAATTTTCAGTGGAAGAACAATATATTCTGGTGTAGTACAATGGAGTTGATCAACTTGAATGAAACCTTGGTTAAAAGTTGTTAAAATAGGGGCACCTGGGTGGCTCAGCACGTTAAGTGGCTGACTTCAGCTTAGGTCATGAGCTGAAAGACACTCTGTCTGTCTGTCTCTCAAAAATGAACATTAGGAAAATAAAAATGTAAAAGAAAGCTGTTAAAATCAAGGCTCTGGGGTGAAGGAAATCTTAAAAAAAAAACAAAACTTAAATGTTTTTAATGTTTGTTTATTCTTGAGAGAGAGAGACAGAGCATGAGAGGGGAAGGGAAGAAAAAGAGAGAGACACAGAATCTGAGGCAGGTTCCAGGTTCTGAGCTGTCAGCATAGAGCCTGATGCAGGACTTGAACCCACAAACCATGAGATTATGACTTGAGTAGAAGGTGGACACTTACCTGACTGAGCCACCCAGGTGCCCCTTAAAAAATAATAATCTTAAGTCACAAAGAACAGTCCATTATTCAGCTCAACCAAATACAAGAAAAGAGCATTTTATTTTTTATTATTCTTGAATTTCTAGCTAAAGATTTGAAAAACTAAAAGAAAGATATTTAGAATACTTTTCAAATAGTCTGAAAAATGGAATTTTGACAGAAAAAAACCTGGCCCTTAAGCTAAATAAAGCCTTGATCTACATTGATTCATGAGCTTGTATCAAACTAATACAAAGAGCAGAAGACATTGTAAAACACACTATATGTGACAAAACTGATTTCAATATTAAAGTTTTCCAATTTTCCTATACATATATGGAAAAGTTAGAGATTTAAGAATAAACTACAAAAAAATAAAGATCTATTAAGATTTGTGAATATTAGTATATTACATTACCAAGTCCACAGTTCCTTAATGAGATGGAGTATTTTTACATGTTTCAGAAGATCTCTTAATTATATACATTATTTTCCTAAGACAATGATTTTACTGTTTGTGAACACTGGCCTGGTCTAAGGAGTAGAAAAGAGTGATTATAAAAGTAATTCCACAAAAGGGGAGCGATTCACAGAAAACAGGCTTTTCTGTTGAGAACTTTGTTAAATTGAAATCATGGTAGCTCTTTTCCCACTTTTGAAAGAGAAAGTTTATTTTCCTGTAACTTGAGCTGAAGAAACAGCAAACTGCAGATATTTTTCTTAGAGGGAAATAGTAGTTATCCCTGTTTAGACTCCTGTTCTCTATCCTTTGAAGGAGGGTACAATGGACTGAACGTTTGCGTCCCTCCAAAATTCATATCTTAAAATCCTAATCCCAGATCACCTGGGTGCCTCAGTTGGTTAAGCATTCAACTCTTGATTTTGGCTTAGGTCATGATCCCAAGGTTGTGGGTGGGATCAAGTTCTTCATCAGGCTCTGGCTGAGCATGAAGCCTGCTTAAGATTCTCTCTCTCTCTCCCTCTGCCCTACCTCCACTCATGCATGTGCCGTGTGTGCCTGCAGTGCCTCTCTCTCAAATAAACAAAAAGATTTTAAAAAAAATACTAATTCCAATATAATGCTATTTGGAAATGGAGCCTTTGGGAGGGAACTAGGTTACAAAGGTGGAGCCCTCATGAATGGGATTACAGCCTTTGTAAGAGAAGGTCAGAAAGCTAGCTCTCTCTCTGCCATGTGAAAATACACTAAATTGTCAGTCTATAACTCAGAAGAGGGCCCTCACCTGAGCACTGACACTCTGATCTCAAACTTCAAGCCTTAAGAACGATGAAAAAAATTTCTCTTATGTATAAGCTACTAGTTTATGAGTTTTTGTTACAACAGCCTGAGCTGACTAAAGCAAAAGGCTATCCAGAGCTGACCTGCTACTCTGTGAGGCCACAGTGCTCACCTGTTGAACATATTCCCACAGATGGCCAATATCCAACAAGTCCACTGTGACCACAGCAAAGCAAGGCAAAGCGAAACCAGTTCATAATCATGTTTGAGCACAAATATATACTAGGTCACTGAGAAAATCTAAAAACAACCAAATACCTCTCTCTCCCAGCAAACATGAGTGACTGTGACTTTTTGAATGTTAAACTAATTACAGATTTAGTCTCATTCTTTCAGCTTTTGAGATAAAATTCATTAAGATATCAGTCATATGGTAAGCACTTGGGTGGGGTGGCTCCGTCTGCTAAATGTTTGACTCAGGTCATGATCTCATGGCTTGTGGATTCCAGCCCCACACCAGGCTCTGTGCTGACAGCGTGGAGCCTGCTTGTGATTCTCTCTCCGTCTCTCTCTCTCTCTCTCTGCCCCTCCCCCGCTCATGAATGCACACATGCTCTCCCTCCAAATAAACATGAACCATTTTTTTAAAAAGACATCCAGTCATAGAACTACTTCTTGTTCCTGACAGTGTCTTTGAATCCTCCCCCAAATCACCTACCATAAGCCCAAATACTAGGAAAAGTTCTTCCTGTTACCTTCTTATTGAGGCACCCCCTGGTTCCCATATGTCTCTTGTGCTGTAGCAAACATTAATAAACCCATATTTTCCTACAGTTGTCCTTGGTAGCCTTTGACCAATGGGCACTAACTTTATACCATTAGTTTCAGTAATGTAGCATATTTCTTTTTTTTTAAGGTTAATACAGTCTGGTTAATTATGTATAATCTAAAGGGTTTGAAACCCAAGTTCTATACGCAGATTCAAGAAGTCCCAACCTCAAAGGCTGTAATTACCTGGTTTTCTTTTCCACTTAGCATTTACTATATTTCTGGCCCATTATATATAAACTGTTCTTTGAGCCACTAATAGGCAGCCTCCTCTCTGAGCATTAGACAGTATTTTTTTTAAATTAAGAGGTATATTTTGGATTTTCATCAATTAACAAGTAAAGAACAGCTTCAAGAGAATGGAAAATAATCAAGGATTCCTTCATTGTGTCATTTTAAAACATGCATATACTCAAGCACAAGAATTACTTAGGATATTTTACATATTCAACTGGGGTCCACAGTCTGATGATAAACAAATGTAACTATCCACATTATGTTGCAAATCTTTAATAAAGTCTTGGTTAATATTAAGCAAGTTAATAGCATAGAAATCGACTAATGATTATACCATTTGATGGCATTAACTCTAAACAACGTAAGGAGCTTAAATCCTGCCCTTCCAATTACTCATGATCAATCTCATCTGATTTCCTAACAGTTATTCACAAAGAACATCAGCTGAATGGGGATCTATAGAATTAATGTTCTGAGAATCATACTTTGGAAAATACTGGCACGTTATAGTTGCAGATTTAAAAATCTCTTTTATATCCAAAGGTCCAGCAATGATTTGTTTTCATCTTTCTCCATGTTCTCATACCGTCCTTCCTATACTATTAATAGCAACACAAGCTTGAGACATGCCTTTATATACTTCATAAATATGAAGAGCTGATTCTGGAGTCTTTCTTTGTTTCTCTGTTTACAACGTGTGTATTATGCTTGCTAGAGCTGCCATAAGAAAATACCACAGACTGGGTGGCTTAAACAAAAGTAATTTATTTCTCATAGTTCTAGAAGTTAGAAGTCCCAGATCAGGGCACCTGGGTGGCTCAGTCGGCTAAGCATCTGACTTCGGCTCAGGTCATGATCTCACAATTCGTGGGTTCAAACCCCCGTCAGGCCCTGTGCTGACAATTGGCCTGTTTCAGATTCTGTGGCTCCCTCTCTCTCTGACCCTCCTTTGCTCATGGTGTCTCTCTCTCAGAAAAAAAAAAATTTAAAAAAAGAAGTCCAAGATCAAGGTGTAGACAGATTGATTTCTTTTAAGGTCTCTCTCCTTGGCTTGCAGATGGCCAGCTTCTTGATATGGCCTAGTATGGTCTTTCCTCTAGGTGGATGGCCTTGGTGTCTCTCTGTGTCCAAGTTTCTTCTTCTTATAAGGACACCAGTCAGATTTCATTAAGGCCCACCTATATGACCTCATTTAACTTTAATTACCTCTTTAAAGGCCCTAATTCCAAATACAGTCATATTCTTAGGCTGTGGGGGTTAGACCTTTGTCATATGAATTTGGGGGGGGGTACATATTCATCTTATAACTATGTGTAATATACTCCCCCTCCAAGCCTATCCTCTGGTTACTTTTATGTTTTCTGATTGCTAATTTTCAGAAATTTGTATGATGGACTTTGATGTGGTTTTCTTTGTGTTGTACCTTTCTTTCTTGGGCTTTACTGTGTTTCTTGGATGTGTAGTTTTATAATTTTTTATTAAATTCAGAATACTTGTGGCCATTTTTACCTTTAAATATATTTTAGATCCTCCCTTTACTTTGAGCAGTTCAATTGCACATATTCTAGGCTTTTGAATCTCTGTGAATTTATCTATTTGAGTATTTTGTCCTTTTTTCTAGTGTTTATATTTAGCCTTTTTAGCATCAATTTTCTGAAGTTTTTGTTAATAATATTAGTCCTTTTCTATGACATATATTGCATATATTTCCTCCCAGTTTATCATTTGTTTTTTGAATTTGTTTGTTGTTTGGAGTTGCAGGGGGAATGCAGAAGTATTTTTTTAAAGGTGGTTGAATTTACCTCTTTTCTTTCTTTGTTTCTGATTTTGAATAATACAAAGATATCCTTTATATCCAGAATATAAAGGCATTTGCATGTTTTCTTCCAGTACTTCTATATTATTTTTTTTTACATTTAGTTTATTTGCAGTTCTTTTTTTAAACACTGTGAAGTATGGTTTTAAGCTTAATTTTTGTCCCACTGACTATCATTTGTCCCAAAAGCTTTTTGCCATTGTCTAAAGTTTTATATTTATCATATACTAAATTTCCATGTAATGCGAGTCTATGTCCAACTTTACTGTTCTTTCCCTATAGTCTCCTGTTTGTTTGTTAATGAGTCACAGTATCACACGGTTTTAAGTATGGAAAAATTATAGTACATTTAAATAACTATAAATCTAATCAACTGCAATTGGCCTTCCGCTTCAGGATTTTATAAATAAATATTGGATCTTTATTATCCAAATGTGCTGTAAAATCAACTTGTCTAGCTTTAGGTAAAAAATAACTTGGTGGCATTTTTATTGATCACATTAAATTTATAAATTATCTAAAGCATGTAATTATGCATGGCATCTTTATAATGCTGAATTAGAACAACAGATTTTTTTCATTTGATGTAGGCTGCTTTTTATTTTTCACGAGTGTTTTAAGGTTTTCCTCATATAGGTTTCATATATTTCTTAAGTTTATTCATAAGTAGTAAATCTTTTATTTTGCAACTTTTGTGAATGTGGTTTTCTTTCCTATTATACCTTCTCATTATTGTTGTCTATTCATGGACTACTGATTTTGTATGTTAACTTTTTTTTTCTGCTATTGTACTTACTTCACTTACTGTTTGAGTTCATAGTTTCATTGGTAGATATTGGGCAGTATAAGCTGAATGAGTGTTCTGGGAGATAAGCACAGAAAGCATAGTGTTAGTAGACACTAGAATATATACCACTTCTTTTTCTGGATCCAGTATTAGATGATAGGTCTAGAGTCATAAAACACTAGCTAAGATTGACATCAATTATGAAAGCACAGTGGGCTGAATTGTAAATACAAGGCAGTTACTATGCCTCTCTCTTCCAAAATTTCACATATTCTCTGCCTACAAGAAGAGATATTTAGAGAAGCATTCATATCATTTTGCTTGCCAGGACCACTGTCCTTACATAGACCCATGAATCCTTAAGAAACTATCAAATTATTATGAGTATCCATTTGTATTCATCCCAATCCTCAAGAGCCTTCTCTGAGAAATACAAATAACCTGAGGAAGATGCAATTAATACAAATAAACACAATTTGATGAGCAATACACCAACCAGGAAGTAGATAAGAATGCTTCCAGGATGATGCTTCCCCACAACCACTCTTCAGTAGAAGGTCCAATTTGGAGTAGAGGGAGGAAAAGCAATATGGCAAGAGATATCTACATGCAATGTAGTTGTGCTCTTTGTTCCAGACATCTCTCTACCCTCCGACTGCTGGGACTGCTTGGATGGCTATCCTCCAGGCATGTATAGGATTAGGGAGGAAGTCTAGCTCACCTGTCAGTGAGTAGTGATTCATTTTGGCTGGTGCAATAGTATTTGTTCCCCCATTGTTCTGTAGGTTGCATAGTGTTGATCACATGCAACATATTTCTTACCAAAATAGATTCGGTAAAGATTATGGCAGATAAATTCTTGCTATGAAAGACAAAAAAATAACAAAGGAAATCTACATGAGATGACACCGAAGTTAAGGCTATGACAATGTCTTTTGTCCTATTTTCTATCCTTGATTTTGGATGCCCAAATAGTAGAAATGGGAAGGCAGAGAGGTAGGAAAAGAGAGAAGGGAAGGGTAGTAAAAAGATTAGACCAATGACTAAACTTTGGAACTTATATAACTGACTATTCACTCTCTCTACCACCCAGTTTCATTTATTAAAAAAACATTAATGAATAAATTAAGTGAAAGAATGAAAAAAGAGCTCAATACATAGGTTACAGCTATCAAGCAAAGATGATGTGTTTTTCCAAGTAAATAAGACATTAGGGAATAATCTCATCTTTATATTTTTCTTAACACTAGATTTTTGTAAAAGAAAATGAGCTTAATAATATGCAACCTAGCATTTACTATTTATTTTTTAATGTGTTTTATTTGAGTATAGTTGACACACAATGTTCATTAGTTTCAGGTGCACAACATAGTGGTTCAACTTCTCTATATGTTATCATATGCTCATAACAAGTGTGACTACTATCTGTCACCATACAACTCTACTACAGTATCACTGACTATATTCTTTATGCTACCGTTTATTTTCATGATTTATTTATTCCATAACTGGAAGCCTGTACCTCCTCTTCCCTTTGCCAATTTTTCCTGTGTCCCTCACTCTCCTCCCCTCTGGCAACTATCACTTTGTTCTATCTATTTGTAGGTCTGATTCTGCTTTTTGTGTGTTTGTTTATCCATTTTGTGTTTTAGATTCCACACGAGTGAAATCATATGGTATTTGTCTTTCTGAGTCTGATTTATTTCAGTTACCATAATACACTCCTATTTATCCCAGAAACAGAAGAGCCCATGATGCTAAGCTATTTAAATCAATGTTTAACTCTCAGATGATTATGTTTAAAGCAAATACATCATTTAATATAAGACAGTAATTCAAACTTAATGTCCCTCATTTTCCAACACACACTTTTTTGAAAATGAGTAACAGCGCAAGAATTTCAGAAACATGATTCTTCATGAATCTAAGTGAGGAAGTCCCTGAAAATCTGTGTGTGGTTTTGATATATATTTATATCTATTATAGATGCAGCTTAAATAAGATATTTCCTGATTACATTGTATTTTCTTTACTTGGATTGGTTTTATGCTTGTTACACAAACATATTTTAAAATTAACACTTTATAAAACTCCGGATGAAATTCTAACTAAGGATCTGGCTGTGTGTGGTTTTGTACAAATTCCAGTAAATTTTCTGCTTGAGTCCTACTAATAAACATCAACTTAAGAATGAAACCATATTACAACACATCATAGTATACAACAATTTCTGCTAGTGATAAATAGCATGCCGATGCTGGAAAATGTTTTGCACACTATTATGCTGCGTGACCTTCCTCTGAGATCAGTCAGAAACAGCCAGTCATCCTGATTCCCAGTGTAAGCATTCTGTTAATGCAATGCAAACTCTCCTTAGACTGCAGCCAACATTTGGCGAGATATCAGAAGATGGTGTGAAAGAAGGCAAGCACTCGGTAATCAAGATAAATAATACATCATTTCTTAGATTTCAATTTATTTTTGTAATGTGAAAAACAAACATCAAAATTTTAAATGAAGACAAGATCCAACTGCAGTTGCAGGACCCTATCTAACTCAACTCACCCTACTCCAAGTTCTGGTTTTAAAACAACTTTACTTTCAAAAGTAGATGGATACCCCATAGGTTATGGATTGTCAACTGATTTTTTAAAAAAATTATTTATCTTGATAAATGTGTGTTTTGGTGTTCCTTTAAATAATGCATCCAAGATGAGTGCCTCCTTCACTTCATTCTATATTTAAGTATATAGCCAGCTTGTTAAAGATCTATTAAACTGTACATTTTAAATATCTGCATTGATTTGACATAAAGTATAACTCAATGAACCTGTTAAAAATAAAAATGAAAAACTCTTCAGTTGTGAAGTGGTAGATACTCTTGTTTACTGTCGCTCCCATTCACTAATCTATTCCCAGGGCATAGATTTTACTGGCTTGTATTTGAGGATAGTTTATCTCTTTATTTCCATGTTCTTCTCTGTACAGCTGTAGATATGGTTAGAGTACAAAAAGAAGAGATTTATGATTACTTCCTGACAATATAGTTGCATACTAGTTGGGTGCAACTGTGAGTTACAGAAAAATGTCAGCAGTTTAAGTAAGGTAAAGTTTATTTCCTTCTCCGTTTCTGAGCTACAACTTTATTCTTTTGGCCTAAGTGGGTGACCTATAAGCTCCTGTAGTAAAGTAGGAAAAAAAAAAAAAAAAAAGAAGAGGGCAAAGGGGACATTCCATCTGTCTCTTTGGGAAAAGTTCTGGAAGTTATCATAATATAGTTCTGTTTTAATCTCTTCTAAAGATTGGAGTCATATGACACATAACTTAGCTACAAGGAGCCCCAGAAATTATTCTGAGTGGCCATAAGCACATATAAACATTTTATCACTGTGGAATTGGGATTTTCTTTCTCACCTCTAAAATAAGGAGATTTGTTTTGGGGTGCCTGGGTGGCTCAGTCGGTTAAGCGTCTGACTTCAGCTCAGGTCATGATCACATGGTTCGTGGGTTCGTGGGTTCAAGCCCTGTGTCAGGCCCTGTGCTGACAGCTAGCTCAGAGCATGGAGGCTGCTTCGGATTCTGTGTCTCTATTTCTCTGACCCTCCCCTGCTCACACTGTTTCTCTCTCTCTCAAATTTAAAAAAAAAAAAAAAAAAACATTAAAAAAAATAAAATAAAATAAGAAGAGTTGCTTCATGACCTTGATATTTTGCCAAGATTTTGATTCAATCAGAAACAAAAGTGAATCAAGGATGGTAGAGCAACATGAAGACCCTGAGTTGTCTCATCCCTGAAACGCAGTTAGATCAGCACCAAACTATTTTGAATGCCTAGGAAATTGATCTGAGGATTAATACAACAATCTGCATACTTGAGCCACAGAACCTAGCAGGTATATTGTAGGGAGAGGTGATCTGGGGGAGAGAAGAGCTGCATAGGGTAGGGAGCCATTTTCATGTAGGGAAGACAGAGAAAGGGAAAGGGGGAGAGTGTGGTGTATTGGGATCATACAGGAAAAGCAACTGTCCTTAAAGTAGAAAGAGAGAGAAAGAGTGAAACCACTTGCACGGGACTGAATAAGAAATATTTTCCCCCAAACCATTGATGGGGAGAAAGGAAAGTGTTTCAATACCACCTGGATTCTATAAACAGTGGAGTGTGGAGTTGAAAGTTTTGGAGCTGAAGTGCCTGGTGGTGCTCTGGTGAGGTAGTAGGGAGAATCCCCAGGAGCTGGCAGTTCTGAGGGGTCCATGTGCCACATGGAGAGGAGTTCCCCTGCTTGGAGTGCATTTTGTAGAGGTCATATGGCCTTCCCACAGGCAAAGGTCCCAGCAGACCCTGGAGAGTAGCCCCAGAGAGTCTGCTGGTATTGGGACAAAGACACCAAAGTACTGCAAAACCAGGAGCCAGCTGCGTGTTGTAATTTTCCATAATCTCTGAACCTCTGCCACTGCCTGATCACAAGAATGGTTTCTGGGGCAAGCCTGCACCTGGATGTTGCTCAGTGAGACCCTCCCCCAAAGAGTTGGGGCAGGTCCAAGGTGGGGGAAAGAGGAGCTCTGAGGTGTAGGATTTTGAAACACAACCCCATCTGAGATAAAACTCTGGAGGGAGGTGCCACCTAGCAGGGAGATAGCTTAGACACAGACAGGAAGGGAGCATAGAATGGATGGAGGCCTGAGACAAAGGAGACGTGCTTGATTACAGGTTGGTGAGAGTACGAAGTTCCTGCATCAGAGACTAGGAGCTGAGTGAAGCCATTTCCAACTCTCATGGGCATGTCCATGCTCACAGCAACACTAATCCACTCCAGTAAGCTAAGCAGTGCCATCTAGTAGAGAACGAAGCTGTTACACAAAGTCCTGCCCATCGGCACCCTCCAAGCACAAGTCACTCCACCTGCTTAGTGTACAGTGCTTCATAGTTTCGGTTCTAAGGGAAATAGGATGTAACTACATTTGGGTTTCATTCTGTCTGCTGGTTCATTTATTCATTTTCTTTACTTCTATTTTTGTTTAAATTGATTTCTTTTTTCTTTGTTTTCTTTTGCTTTCTTGGATACTGAAAGAGAAAATTTTATTTTTATACTTTTTACTTTGTTTTTTATTTTTAAATTTTTTATCCTACATCATTTCCTTTGTTTCAATGTATTTTATTACATAATTTTTAAAGTTTTTCTTAACCTTATTTTTCTTTCCTTCCCTTTTTTCTCTATTCTATTAAGCTTCTTTCAACAAGCAGACTGAAACACACCTAGGATCTGGCTTCCTTTATTTGATTTTTTAATTTTGTTTTTAATATACTAATTTTTATTTTTTATTTTAGTAATTTTTTCTTCCTCCAAAATGACCAAATGAAGGGATTCAACTCAAAAGAAAGAACAGGAGGAAATGAAAGCCAGGAACTTAATCAATGCAGATGTAAGTAAGAAGTCTGAACTAGAATTTAGAACCACGATAATAAGAACACAAGCTGGGGGTTGAGAAAGGCATAGAAGATACCAGAGAATCCCTTTCAATGGAGATAAAAGAAATAAAATCTATTTAAGTCAAAATTGAAAATGTTATTTCCGAGACACAATCTAGGATGGATGTCATGATGGCAAGGATGGATGAAGCAGAGTGATATAGAAGATAAAATTATGGAGAAAATAATAAGTGTTAACTCTTTTTTGCTGACAACTCAGTACCTGGAACCTACTTCAGATTCTGTGTCTATCTCTCTCTCTGTACCTCCCATGCTTGCACTCTCTCAAAAATAAACATTAAAAAAATAAAAAATACAACTTGTTGGTGATACCATAATAGTACAGGGCTTCAACACTCCACTTACAGCAATGGACTGAAAATGTAAGCAGAAAATCAACAAGAAAGCAATAACTTTGAAGAACACACCACGCTGGACAAATTTAACAGATATATTCAGAACATTTCATACTAAAGCAGCAGAATGCACATTTGTCTCAAGTGCACATGGAACATTCTCCAGAATAGATCACATGCTGGGTCACAAATCACCCCTCAACAAGTACTAAAAGATCACCATCATATCTTGCATATTTTCAGACAACAATGCTATGAAATTCAAAATCAATGGCAAGAAAAAATTTGGAAAGACTATGAATACTTGGAGATTAAAGAACATCCTACTGAAGAATGAATGGGTTAGCTAAGAAATCAAAAAGTAAGTTAAAAAGTACATGGAAGACAATTAAAATGAAAACATGACGGTCTAATACCTCTGGGATGCAACAAAGGAAGGGATAAGAAGGAAGTATATAGCTTGCCAGGCCTTCCTAAAGAAGGAAGAAATGTCTCAAATACACAACCTAACCTTACACTTAAAAGAGCTGGAAAAAGAACAACAAATAAAGCCCAAACCAGCAGAAGAGGGGAAGTAAAAAAGATTAGAGCAGAAAAGCAGTAGAACAGATGAATGAAACCAGGAGCAGGTTCACTGACAGAATTAACAAAGTTGATAAACCACTAGCCAGACTGATCAAAAAGAAAAAGGAAAAGACCCAAATAAATAAAATCACGAATGAAAAGGGAGAGATCACAACCAACAGCACAGAAATACAAACAATAGTAAGAGACTATTAGAAGCATCATATGCCAACAAATTGGGCAATCTGGAAGAAATAGATAAATTCCTGGAAACATATAAACAACCAAAACTACAAAAGGAAGAAAAGAAAATTTGAACAGACCCATAATCAGTAAAGAAATGAAATCAAAAATCAAAAATCTCCCAACAAACATGAGTCCAGGGCTGGATGGCTTTCCAGGGAAACTTTACCAAACATTGAAAGAAGAATTAACACTTATTCTTTTGAAGCTATGCCAAAAAAATAGAAAAAGAAGGAAAACTTCCTAACTCATTCTATAAGGCCAGTATCACCTTGATTCCAAAACCAAAGACCCCACTAAAAGGGAGAACTACAGACCAATTTTCCTTATGAGCATGGATACAAAAATTCTCAACAGTATACTAGCAAACCAGATCCAACAATACATTAAAAGGATTATTCACCACATCAAGTGGGATTTATTCCTGAGATGCAGGGTTTGTTCAATATACACAAAGCAATCAATGTGATACATCATGTTAATAAAAGAAAGGATAAGAACCACATGATCCTCTCAATAGATGCAGAGAAAGCATGTGAGAAAATACAGCATCTTCTCTTGATAAAGGCCTTCATGAAAGTAGGAATAGAAGCATTATAACTCAAGGTCATTAGAGCCATATATGAAAGACCCACGTTAATATCATCCTCAATGGGGAAAAATACAGTTTCCCCCCTAAGGTCAGGAACACAACAGGGATATCCTCCCTTACTACTGTTATTCAACATAGTGTTGGAAGTCCTAACCTCAAAATCAGACAACAAAAAGAAATAAGAGACATTCAAATTGGAACTTGGAATTGAAATAAAAGGAGGAAGTCAACACTCACTCTTTCCAAATGACATAATACTCTACGTGGAAAACCCAAAAGACCTCACCAAAAACCTACTAGAATTGATAGATGAATTCAGAAAAGTTGCAGGATATAAAATCAATGTACAGCAATCTTTGGCACTTCTATATAACAATATTGAAGTAGCAGAAAGAAAAATCAAGGAATCAATCCTATTTACATTGCACCAAAACCCATAAAATACCTAGGAACAACCCTAGCGAAAGAGGTGAAAAATCTATATGCTGAAAACTATAGAAAGCTTATAAAAGAAACCAAAGAAGACACACAAAATAGGAAAAATATTCCATGCTCATGGATTGGAAGAGCAAATATTGTTAAAATGTCTATACTATCCAAAGCAATCTACACATTCAATACAATTCCTATCAAAATAACACCAGCATTCTTCACAGAGATAGAACAATTTTAAGATTTGTATGGAACCTGAAAAGACTCCAAATACCAAAGTAATGTTGGGGTAAAAAAAGCTACAGGCATCATAATTATGGACTTCAAACTGTATTACAAAGGTGTAATCATTAAGAAACTATGGTACTGGCACAAGAACAGACACTCAGATCAATGGAACAGAATAGAGAACTCAGAAATGGACCCACAAGTGTGTGGCCAACTAATCTTTGACAGAGCAGGAAAGAATATCCATTGGAAAAAAGATAGTATCTTTAGCAAATGGTGCTGGGAAAACTGGACAGCAACATGCAGAAAATGAACCTGGACCACTTTCTTACACCATACACAAAAATAAACTCAAAAATGAATGAACAACCTAACTGTGAGATAGGAAGCCATCAAAATCCTAGAGGAGAAAACCAGCAAGAACCTCTTTGACCTCAGCTGCAGCAACTTCCTAGACTTGTCTCTGGAGACAAGGGAAATAAAAGCAAAAGTGAACTACTGGAACCTCATCAAAATAAAAAGCTTCTGCATGGCAAACGAAACAACCAACAAAACTAAAAGGCACCCTTTGGAATGGGAGAAGATATTTGCAAATGACATAATGGAAAAAGAGTTAGTATCAAAAATCTATAAAGAACTTTTCAAACTCAATACCCAAAAACAAATAAGCCAGTGAAGAAATAGGCCAAAGACATGAAGAGACACCTTTTCGAAGAAGATATCCAGATGGCTAATAGACACATGAAAAGATGCTCAACATAACTCATCATCAGGGAAATACAAATCAAAACCGTAATGAGTTGCCATCTCACAGCTGTCAGAATGGCTAAAATGAACAATTGAGGGAAAAACAAATGTTGGCAGAGAAAGGGGAAACACTTTTACACTGTTGGTGGGAATGCAAATGGGTGCAGCCACTCTGGAAAACAGTATGGAGTTTCCTCAAAAAATTAAAAATAGACCTACCCTATGATCCAGCAATTACACTATTATGTATTTATCCAATAGACTAAAAAGTTCTGATTCGAAGGGGCGCGTGCATCCCAATGTTTACAGCAGCACTATCAAAAATAACCAAATTATGGAAAAAGCCCAAATGTTCATCGACTGATGAATGGTTAAAGAAGATGTGCTATATACATACAATGAAATATCACTGGGCAGTTGAAAAGAATAAAATATTGCCATTTGTATCAATGTAGATGCAACTAGAGTGTATTATGCTAAGTGAAATAAGTCAGTTAAAGAAAGACAAATATCATATGATTTCACTCTTCTGTGGGATTGAAGAAAAAAAGCATATGCGGGGCGCCTGGGTGGCTTAGTCGGTTAAGCGTCCGACTTTCACTTAGGTCATGATCTCGCGGTTCGTGGGTTCGAGCCCCGCGTCGGGCTCTGTGCTGACTGCCAGCTCAGAGCCTGGAGCCTGTTTCAGTCTGTGACTCCCTCTCTCTCTGACCCTCCCCTGCTCACGCTGTCTCTCTCTCTCTTCTATAAATAAATAAAAACATTAAAAAAAAATTAAAAAAAAAAGCATATGCAAATAAAGGAAAGGAAGGAAAAATAATATAAAAACAGAGGAGACAAACCATAAGAGACTCTTAAATACGGAGAACAAACACGGTTGCTAGTGGGGTATTGGGTGGGGGGAAGGGCTAAAGGGATGAGGATAAATAAGGTAGACAGTTGTTGGGATGCACACTGGGTGTTATATGTAAGTGATGAACACTAAATTCTATTCCTGAAATCATTATTACACTATAACTAACTTGGAATTAAATTAAAATATAAATAAATAAATAAATAATAAATAAATAAATAATAAATAAATAAAAGTGACTCTAATTTGAGGGTAATGAAAAGTAATAAAATAGTAATAAAATTATACCTGACTGAAAATTGACTCTCTGCTTTGAAGGCAATAATGCATCAAGAAGTACATTTTTTTTTGTTTTTTGTTTAAAAAATTTTTTTCCTTTCATAGTTTATTGTCAAGTTGGTTTCCATATAATACCCAGTGCTCATCCCAACAAGTGCCCTCCTCCATGCCCATAACACCCCTTCCCCTCTCCCCAGCCCCCATCAGCCCTCAGTTTGTTCTCAGCATTCAAGAGTCTCTTATGGTTTGCCTCCCTCCCTCTCCCCAACTATTTTTTTCCCCAAGAAGTACATTTTAAAGAGGAGTACTTACCCTGGTTAAAATGCCTTTTTAAATCCATATTATATATTCTAAACTGGAGATAAAAACTGTTGGAGCTATTTTAATAACACATTTGGAAACATTTAAATTTCTCCCATGAATAAAGACAAACCTTTCTGTCCTTTCTCTCTCGATTAAAAATTATTTTTAAGTTAAATAAATGTGCATGTTCAATCGGCTTTTTTGTCATTTGCAAAAGATTAGCAATTGAACAAATTAGATTGAACAAATCTGTTCAAATGTCATATTGTAAGACAACAACCAGTATTTATGGATATTACCTGAAGATTTTAGAATCATTTTACCTGAAGTGGCTGAAGAGAAAGCATGGGAATAAATATATTAATATTTTAAAAAATTTTAATGTTTATTTATTTTTGAGAGAGAGAGAGGGACAGAGACAGAGACAGAGTGTGGCTGGGGAAGGGACAGAGGGGGAGAGGGAGACACAGAATCCAAAGCAGGCTCCAGACTGAGAGTTGTCTGCACAGAGCCCAACATGGGTCTCGTACTCATGAGCCGTGAGATCATGACCTGAGCTGAAGTCCCTACTTAACCGACTGAGCCACCTAGGTGCCCCAATATATTTTAAACATAACTATAAAGATCTATGACCAGTGTAATTTAATAAGGAGCAGGAGAGTGTAGGGTTTTAAGGAGATACCTGGCAATTGGACACATTGGGTTTAGAACTTACATGGTAAGTGTTTAAAACTTCTTATTTTCCTGATGCCTCAACATCCTCACAAATAGGCTGTGAGAACCCCACCTAGATGACCAGGTGCAGCACATGATAAGGTTGGTCCCTGCCACAAGTTCCCCTTATTACCCTCCCCTTACTATGACCTAGTGTTCAAACACATCAGTGAAATTCCCTCACCTTTTTGTTTGTATACTTCATTCTGACTCCCAAAATAAATACTTGTCCATAGATATTCAATCTCTCTGTTTCCCACCTGCTTCTCTGAGCCTCCATTCCCATGGTACTCTTTCTGGGTGGCCTCTTGCACAGCATGCATGTACTTTGCTGTTCTAGGACTGTGAGTATAACAAATCTCTTTCATTTTCACATGCCTCTCCATGGTGTTATTCCACGTCCATACCAGACTGATCATCAAAAAATGTCTACCTTAAGTAACATAATTAATTATTCCTTAAAACATAGAGTCCTTGATCTAGTTCTTACTGGCTGTGAGACCTGGAGTAAGTGATTTAACCTCTCTGAGCCTCAGTTTTGTCATCTACAATAGAGGGTTGACAATATTATTTATGATACAACATTATGATACTGCTTCAATATCATTGTGCACATAAAGTGCTTAACTTGAAACCTGGTACATGGAGATTAGTTAATAAATGTAGTGATTATTATTGCTAAAATAGGAGAGAACAAAAAAAAGAAAAGGAGAAAAGAAAGACATGCAGGCTTGTGATGAGGAAATCTATCAATTTTTTATAGTCAGGAATAACAGCATTTGTGAGGGAGCATAAAGTACTGAAATCATGCACAAATGACATTGGGGAAAGCCATGATTCCTACGTGCTGGCATAATGGTAAGGAACATATGCAGGTGACTCTCCTGAGTGAGTCCACCACACATAGCCTTTGTCCCATGCGCCACGAGCCTGGAAGGTTTTGGGAAACACCAAAACTCTCATGACGTGCAGGTTTTAACCAGGAAGCACCTCAGCTATCTTACTATGGAAATCACAAGGTAGATATATTTCCCAGCCACACTTTCTCAAACACATTTAATCCTTATATCTGCAGCATGGCATCAGGGGCTGTGATGTCTGTGGGTTTTATCTATAGAGTGGACAGCCACAAGTTTATCTAGCATGCCATGAGACTCCTATGCTGCCTAGCTTCATAAAAGAAAATACACATTTTGTAACCAGTGTGCAACAGTTTGAGGATATAGTCAAGAGAAGAGGGAAAAGGTGAAATATATCCACTGCCTATTTTTTTAGTGTAATATAGTAAATCTCAATTACTTTGTATTTTTAAATACTGACATATGCAGTATAATGAAACAAGGAGAGAGTATAAACTAAGGAGGAAGGGTACAATTTCTGAAATGGATTAAATTAATAAATGTATTATTCCTGAACGAAGTGCTGAAATAAATTAGGTACTCATAGTTTATCTCTTAGTTTAAAATACCCAGAATGGTCAATTTAAAGGTCTAAGCCATAGCGAACTGGTCTCTGATGCAGGAAAACCGAAACGTCATCAATGGTATGTGTAATGCTGCGTCTGTAACACTCTCTTATGAACACTGGCTTAATTATAAAACTCTTATTTTTTTTTCTTTTTTTAAATTTTAAAATCAATGGAACCCAGGAAAGGACCAAAAAAAAAAAAAAGTACACTGGGGGACTTGGGTGGCTCAGTCGGTTATGTGTAGGACTTCGGCTCCGGTCATGATCTCACAGTTCATGGGTTTGAGCCCAGTGTCGGCCTCTGTGCTTACAGCTAGCTCAGAGCCTGGAGCTTGCTTCGGATTCTGTATCTCCCTCTCTTTCTGACCTTCCCATGCTCACACTGTCTCTCTCTCTCTCTCTCAGAAATTAAAAAAAAAACATTAAAAAAAGCACATTAATGAATAGAGTCTCAGTGAGCACTATAGTAAGAGGGTATCACGCTGGTCTTTCTAATTACACAGTAGAAACTCAGCCAGTCATATCCACAGTGCTCAATTCATAGCCATATATAACACATTTCTCAGTGAGGATGAATCAGTCCAATTGGCCAGGTCTATAACAATTGCTAATTTTAGCACAAAGACCAAAGTTTTGATATATGAACAATTTAGGATGTCCAAAATTCCCAGTGAAATCCCCCTGGTAAAAGGTGAATTAAGGTGGCCCAATTATTTATATTTTATAATTAACAAATATTGAAGGAAATGATAATTATTATTGTCTTCCCAAAGAATCGTGCTGTGGTTAATTGATTTTTTTATTTGACTATTTCTAGGTGGAAAGTGATGGTAAAATACTACTTAGACAGACACTGCTCTCACACAATATTCATAAAAATGAGAATGTGAGAGCTGTGATATGTTACCCAAATGTCCAAGCTGATAAAGAAACTCCAAAGTTTTATTTGCTGGCTGAATGTTATTTCTCTTTTATGTATACATTATGGTATGTTATTTTTGAAAATGGCCTTTATAGTTAGTAAATATTCAAAAGTGTTTTTAAATAACTATTTTTAAAATACTGGGAATAATCTTAAAAATCTAGATTTCATAGGAAATAATCAGAGATTTTACATAAATCTGCCAATAGCAGTTCCTCATGAGCCTGCATTGTTCACTGCTTTTGCTACTTTCCATATGCATTGGCTAAAGCAATATAAAGTCAACATGTTTACAGTAAGCCCTATCATTTTCACGAAAACATAGTGCCTATGAAATCAAAATGAAAAGTGAAACTTTTTTTTTTAATGGTAGAGTGATTTATCTGTTATCTGAATTTTAATAACAGCAAGAAACTAGAAAAAGCAAAGAAACAAACTTCTGCTATAGTTTTCAGAAGGAAATCTGCTGAGGGTGCTGAGTGCCTCAGTTGGTTAAGCAACTGGTTCTTGGTTTCAGCTCAGGTCATGATCTCATGGTTTCATGGTTTCAGGCCTCACATGAGGCTCTGCGCTGGCAGGGTGTAGCCTGCTTAGTTTTTTCTTCCTCCTTCTCTCTCTTCCTTGCCCCTACTCATGCTGTCTCTGTCTTTCTCCAAATAAATACATAAACTTATAAAAATTTAAGAAAAAAGGAATCTGCCCTGCCAACAACTTGATTTTGGCCCAGTTAGATCCATGTTGGATTTCAAACCTACATGACTATAAATAATATAATTGTGTTGCTTTAAGTGCCTAAGTTCATTATAATTTATTAAAGTGATGATAAATATATAAATAACAGCACATATAGGCAATGTATATAATATATAGACACATATATGGTAAATATAAGAAACAGAAATAGTATAACATATATAATATATATTTATAGTAAACAATACATTATATATCTACATATATATTTTATTACATATATTATATTTTATTAGATAACAGCTGCTCACTTTGCTAAACATGAAACAATTAGAAGGTAATAGAAAGTATTGTGTAACCAAGTGCTAACTTGTGTGATTCACAGAAAATACTATAAGACTTCAGAGAAACATATATTTGAATATCAATGTGAGCCCATGGAATTGGATAAGGCTTTTCCTTGAGGAGAGAATTGGAATATTATATGGAAGATAATATTGACCTTGATGAAAACTGGCATTAAAATAAAGTTTTGAATTCTCATCTCTTTAAAATTCTTGCAGATCACAGATGAAGAGTTGTTGTTGTTGTTTTCTCAAAATATACAACTTGCTTTGATTGATAGTTAGGCCCTGAAGATTTGAGACAGAATTTGAGACTTTATTTGGATTCAGCAGAAAATGGTGCCATGATCAATTAGAGATGTGCTTTAGGGTCCCAGAAAAGAGTAAGGCTTTTCCATGCTTGGTTTGGATATTACTATAGCCGATATTCAACTAGTATGTACCAGTTGATAAAATATGGAATTATATTGAACTGCATAAACTATTCAGGCTGATAAAAAGTGGCTCTATAATTCTCCCAATGCCTTACTATTACTTTGGTTACTTGGCTCCTACCTTAGGGCCCTCAATCACCCTGAATCCAGATACGACTAATGTGTGCAGTGGTCAAACTATTTGCTTTATTCAATACAGGCAGGGTATTATACTAGATGACTTTTCAAGGTCTGTTTGAATCCTATGTTTATGCAATGTCTAGAACAAACAGACTATATATACTTGGTTAAAAGAATAAACTAATTTACGTTTATAGATGTAATTTATTTCAAATCAAATGGAAAAGTAGCTGTATTAAATTTACTTCTCAGGAAAAGCCTATTAATCATCATCATGGAAAAGCTGTTGGCATAAACATTTCAAAAGATGGCTTAGCAATGACCTCACAAAAGTAGCAAGAGTTGGCAGATACATGCCATTGAGCTTTCTCAGGCCAGATAGTAGAGTTTCTTGGCATACTTTGAAAAAATTCTAAAAATGGCATTTTCCATGTACAAAGCAATGAGAATGGAATGTCTTTTCTGCTACCACCATATATAGAAAGATTCTGGAGTTTCTTACAAACATGTAAGTTTTGTTGTGGTAGTTAGAAACAATATCAACATATGGTGGATTAAAAAATAGACATTTAGAACTATCTTATGTAACAGAACTAAAAAATGAAGAGCATTTCCACTAGCAGTCATGCTGGGAAAATGTGTGACTATATTTCAATCATGACCATACAAAAATGATTAAATAAGAAAATGGCCCCATATTTAGATACCGTTGCTGTTCTCATCTATGATTTTGTCTGTGAGGTTATGGTTGACTTGTTGAAATAGCCAAAACTTTACATTTTCTGTAGAAAGCAAATTTACTTTGTAAGAATGATTCCTTCTATGTCTCCTGGGCCTATGCAGAATTACGTATTATATATATTTACCCCAGTCTCCATCCACATTTTCTACTTTACCTGAGATCTTTGAGCAGTCTGGGCAATGAGCCAATAGAATAAGTCTAGGACTTATTATATAGAACTTTCTCACTTTTGAGGAAACATTCATCAAAATACCAAAAATGATAATGACCCAGAATTTTTTTTTTTTAATTTTTTTTTTAATGTTTTATTTATTTCTAGGAGAGAGAGAGAGAGACAGCGTGAGCAGGGGAGGGTCAGAGAGAGAGGGAGTCACAGACTCTGAAACAGGCTCCAGGCTCTGAGCTGGCAGTCAGCACAGAGCCCAACGCGGGGCTCGAACCCACGAACCGCGAGATCATGACCTAAGCGAAAGTCGGACGCTTAACCGACTAAGCCACCCAGGCGCCCCCTTTTTTTTTTTTTTTACAAATAGTTTATTGTCAAATTAGTTTCCACATAACACTCAGTGCTCATCCCCACAAGTGTCCTCCTCCATGCCCATCACCCCCATAATGACCCAGAATTTTATTACTCAATTATACTTTGCCATTAATAACATGTAAATTGCATTGTTGCTTAATCTAAACCTAGAATTCCCTTACTATTTTTTATCAGAGTGTCTTTGGACTTGGAAATATGTTAAACTTTAAATATGAATCATAAATGAATATATACACATATAATTTATATATGTAAATTGCAAACTTTAATTATAGCATGAATCATGTATGATTATAGCATGAAGCATGACTTGTATAATAATAGTATATATGCATATTTTTTTATAGGAGACCGGGCTTCTTATGTATAAAAAGTGTGGCTTATCCCTTTTTGTTTACTAAGAACATAGATGTTATTCTTGGAAGAAGATAGCACTCAAGAATTTAGTTCAGTTAAATTGAATTTCCGTTCCTTTTTTAATGCTTTTATTTATTTTTGAAAGTGAGAGTCGTGGAGGGGTACAAAGAGAGGGGGACAGAGGATCTGAAATGGGCTCTTATGGTTTTCCTCTTTCCCTCTCTGTTTGTAACTATTTTTCCCTCTCCCTTCCCCCATGGTCTTCTGTTTACTTTCTCAAGTTTCACATATGAGTGAAAACATATGGTATCTGTCTTTTTCTGACTAACTTATTGCACTTAGAATAATACACTCCAGTTCCATCCACGTTGCTGCAAATGGCAGGATTTCATTATTTCTCATTGCCAAGTAGTATTCCATTGTATACATAAACTACGTCTCGTTATCCATTTATCAATTGATGGCCATTTAGGCTCTTCCCATAATTTGGCTATTGTTGAAAGTACTGCTATGGACATTGGGGTACATGTGTCCCTATGAATCAGCACTCCTGTATCCCTTGAATAAATTCCTAGTAGTGCTATTGCTGGGTCGCAGCATTAGCAGGGTAGTTCTATTTTTAATTTTTTGAGAAAGCTCCATACTTTTTCAGAGTGGCTGCACCAATTTGCATTCCCCCCAGCAGTGCAAGAGGGTTCCCTACATCCTTGCCAACATCTCATTTCCTGAGTTGTTAATTTTAGCCACTCTGACATGTGTGAGGTGGAATCTGTATTTCCCTGATGATGAATGATGTTGAAGATCTTTTCATGTGTCTATTAGCTATCTGGATGACTTCTTTGGAAAAGTATCTATTCATGTCATCTACCCATTTCTTCACTGAATTATTTGTTTTTCAGGTATTGAGTTTTGTAAGTTCTTTACAGATTTTGTGTACTAATCCTGTATCCAATATGTCATTTGCAAATATCTTTTCCCATTCTGTAAGTTGTCTTTTAGTTTTGTTGACTGTTTCCTTTGCAGTGTAGACAGTTTTTATCTTGATGAGGTCCCAATAGTTCATTTTTACTTTTAATTCCCTTGCCTTTGGAGATGTGTCAAGCAAGAAATTGCTGTGGCTGAGGTCAAAGAGGTTTCACAGATATTGCTGTTGTTTTCCATTTTTTGTTACCATAATGCTATCCATAAATTTAAATAAGAAGAAAATATTTATAGCTAAGTATATGCTACTTTCCTTTTCAGTCCTTACATTTATCCCCTAAACACAGAATAGTTATTAAAGATCCTAGGTTTGAGCCCAGTATTTGTTGCTAATTAGTATTTGACTTTAAGCTAACTTCTCACAGCTTAAAATTACACTGAATTTTTAAGATAGGGGAAGTGGGAAAGGATGTCTAGTGTCTCTTGAAGTCTACAGTTTTTTTCCCCCTAACATGCCATTTGTGTTTACAAAGTCCAGTAAGATATGGGGAACAGGAGTTAAGCAAGCCCTTCAATTCTGTCTTCAGGTTAAGAAAAAGAAAGTTATATTTATATATCATTAGTACTTACCATTTACTTTACCATGCAGTAGGTGTAAGTAGATATTAAGATCCCTCTTCCTTGACCTAGGATACAGTACTCAAATATTTGGGCTTTGATTTCTTTAGAGGCAAAAAAAAAAAAATCCCTCTTCTTCAGGAAGCAAATGGAAAAAAGATACAGCAAAGTTGAAACAACCTCATTGAATCAATGGTAGAAATAGGATTAAATCAGTTTTCCTGAGTCCAAGTCCTTTATTTGATTTATATAAGTGACATAATGTTCACTTATGCAGCCTTATTTTTTCTCATTAGTTTGCATGAGAGATTCTCTTCAACTCCATCTGACACATTTCCACCTCCTTTCATAATGCCTGCCTTCCTATGTTCCTTATCCTTATTTTTTCCCTTTAGACTCCTTTATATTTTCATTTCTGTTAAATTTTCCATTCATTCATTCCCAAGAGAAAAATCATAGAAGGGACTCTAATTATTTTCTCCTTTTAACAGTAAATGTAATAGTAAAAGGTAAAGTAAATACACATTAGATGCCATATTTAATAGCATGCAGTAAGTTTACATTTTAATGGACCTTGAGCAAAATGAAAATACGTAAGTTATTTTCCCTTCTTTTTCTTCTTTCAACTGTAAAATTCTACTTGAGATAATTTAACCAGGGCTGTGTTGAGACTTTTCAAAAGTGATTGAATGCTAATTGATAATCTGATCTCTAATTAAACATAATCTTTTAAGGTAGAAATTCAAGCTGACTGCTTAAATTAGTGGTACTCAACTTTTAGCAGTGGCCACATTTAATGAAATCAGAAACTTATTATTGAAATAATAAAGAATAGCAAAAATATGAAAGGAGAGAAAGAAGCAGAATTCAAGAGGTTAAGAAAAGGTGACATGACTCTAACATACCTTTGCTCTTTTGAGTTATTGGTAATTGTTTTCTTCTGGATTCCTAGAATTTAAGAGAGTTCTCAAATTTTAGAGAATAGAATCCCATGAAGGGTTTATTAAAATACATAAACAAGGTCCCACCCCCAGAGCTTCTGATTCAATAGATATGGAGTAAGAGTCCATGGATCTGCATTATTTTATTTCTTTTCATTTCATTTATTTTATTATTTTGAGAGAGAACATGAGTGTGGAGGAGGCAGAGGGAGAGGGAGAGAGAGAATCTTAAATGGGCTGCATGCTCAGCACCCAGCACTCAGGGTGGAGCCTGATGCAAGGTTTGATCCCACAACTCTGGGATTATGACATGAATCAAAATCAAGAGTCTGACTCTCAACCTTCTCAACCGACTAAGCCACCCAGGCACCCCTCAATGGGTCTGCATTTCTAACCATTTCCCAGGAGGTGCTGATGCTGTTTGCCTGGTGACTGTACTTTTGAGAACTGGTTGTTACAGATTGTATAGTGACTTTTATCTTAAGAAAAGATATTGTTGAAACCAGCTCCTGTTCTTCCTTCAAAGCTATGCATTCAGTATTTTTTTTTTTTTTTGAGACTTAGACTGCAATTTCTTTTTATTTAAATTCAAGTTAGTTAGCATATAGTATAGAGTTGGTTTCAGGAGTAGAATTTAGTGATTCATCACTTACATATAATCCCCAGTGCTCATCCCAATAAGTGCCCTCTTTAATGCTTATCACCCATTTATCCCATCCCCCACCCACATACCCTCCAGCAACCCTCAGTTTTTTCCCTATATTTACGATCTCTTATGGTTTGCTTCCCTCTCTGTTTTTATCTTATTTTATTTTCCTTCCCTTCCCCTATGTACATCTGTGGTGTTTCTTAAATTGCACATATGAGTGAAATCAAATGATATTTGTCTTTCTCTGACTTATTTCATTTAGCATAATGCACTCTAGTTCTGTCCAGCGTGTTGCAAATGGCAAGATTTTATTCTTTTTGATCACCAAGTAATATTCTATTGTGTGTGTATACATACATATATATATATAGTATATATAAGTAATACTCTATTAAATATATGTATTGTGTATATATAAACACACACAATAGAAATATATATATATATATATATATATACCACGTCTTCTTTATCCATTTATCAGTTGATGGACATTTGGGCTCTTTCTGTTGATTTGGCTATTGTTGATAGTGCTGCTATAAACACTAGGGTGCATGTGTCCCTTCAAATCAGCACTCCTGTATCCTTTGGATAAATACCTAGTAGTGCAACTTCTGGGTCACAGGGTAGTTCTATTTTTAACTTTTTGAGGAACTTCCATAATGTTTCCTAGAGTTGCATATGCAATCTCACCAACTGTGCAGAAGGAATCCCTTCTCAGCATCCTCACCAACCTCTGTTGTTTCCTAGGTTGCTATTTTTAGCCATTCTGACAAGTATGAGGTAGTATCTCATTGTGATATGAATTTATATTTCCCTGATGATGAGTATTGTTGAGCATCTTTTCATGTGCTTATTAGCCATCTGGATGTCTTCTTTGGAAAAGTGTCTACTCATGCCTCCTGTCCATTTCTTCACTGGCTTATTTGTTTTTTCGGTACTGATTTCGATAACTTCTTCACAGATTTTGGATACTAACCTTTTGTCCATTATGTCATTTGCAAATATCTTCTCCCATGATGTCAACTGCTTTTTAGTTTTGTTGATTGTTTCCTTTGCTGTGTGAAAGAAGATTTTATCTTCATGAAGTCCCAGTAGTTCACTTGTGGTTTTGTTTCCTTTGCCCACAGACACAAGTCTAGGAAACTGTTCCAGCCAAGGTCAAAGAGGTTGTTGCCTGTTTCCTCCTCTAGGATTTTGATGGTCTCCTGTCTTACATTTAGGTCTTTCATCTGTTTTGAATTTATTTTTGTGTATGGTATAAGAAAGTGATCCTGGTTCATTCTTCTGCATGTTGCTGTCCAGTTTCCCAACACCATTTTAGAAGAGACTATCCTTTTTCTATTGGATATTCTTTTCTGCTTTGTCAAAAATTAGTTGGACATACATTCATAGGTCCATTTCTGGCTACTCTATTCTGTTCCATTGATCTGTTGTCTATTTTTGTGCCAGTATCATTCTATTTTGATGACATATAACTTGAAGTCCAGAATCGTGATGCCTCCAGCTTTGCTCTTCCTTTTCAAGATTGCTTTAGCTATCTGGGGTCATTCATGTTTCCATACAAATTTTTGGATTTTTGTTGGTTCTATCTAGCTCTGTGGAAAATGCTGGTGTTATTTTTATGAGGATTGTGTTAAACGTGTAGATTGCTTTGGATAATATAGACATTTTAACAATATTTGTTCTTCCAATTAATGAGCATGGAATATTTTTCCATTTCTTTGTGCCATCTTCAATTTATTTTAGCGTTTTGTAGTTTTCAGAGTATAGATACTGTACATCTTCAGTTATGTTTATTTCTTCATATTTTATGCTGTTTGATACAATTTAAATGGGGTTGATTCCTTGATTTCTCTTCGTTGCTTCATTATTGATGTATAGAAATGCAACAGACTCCTATAAGTTGATTTTTTTTATCCTGTGCCTGAATTAATTCCATGTATTAGTTCTAACAATTTTTAGGTGCAGTCTTTTGGGGTTTCTACGTAGAGTATCATGTCATTTGCGAATGGTGAAAGTTTGACCTCTTCCTCGTTGATCTGGATGCCATTTATTTATTTATTTATTTATTTATTTATTTATTTATTTATTTTTGCTGTCTGATTGCTGAGAATAGGACTTCTAGCACTATGATAAATAACAATGGTGAGAATGGACATCGCTGTCTTGTTCCTGGCTAGAGAGAAAAAGCTCTATTTTCCCCATTAAAGATGATAATAGCTGTAGGTTTTTCATATATGGCCCTTATGATGTTGAGGTATGTTCCCTCTATCCCCACTTTGTTGAGGGTTTTTTTTTTTTTTTTATAATGAATGAATGCTGTGCTTTGTCAAATGCTCTTGCTGCATCTATTGAGAGGACATATGGTTCTTGTCCTTTATTTAATAAATGTGGAGTATCATGTTGATTGATTTGCGATTACTGAACCACCCTTGCAACCCAGGAATAAATCCCACTTGATCATGGTGAATACTTCTTTTATATACTATTGAATTTGATTTCTTAGTATTTTGTTAAGAATTTTTGCATCCAGGTTCATCAGGGATAGTGGCCAATAGTTCTCTTTTTTGGTGGCATCTTTGTCAGGTTTTAGAATCAGAGTAATGCTGGCTTTGTGAAGAAGTTTGGAAGTTTTCCTTCCATTTCTATTTTTTTTTTAATGCTTTGAGAAAAACAGGTATTAACCTTTCTTTATGTATCTAGTAGAATTCCACTGTGAAGCCAACCAGCCCTGGACTTTTATTTGTTGGGAGATTTTTGGATACTGATTGCATTTCTTTGGAGGTTATGGGTCCATTCAAACTTTTTGTTTCATCCTGTTTCAGTTTCAGAAGTTAATATGTTTCTAGAAATTTGTCTATTCCAGATTGCCCAATTTGTTGGCATATAAATTTTCATAATATTCTCTTATAGTTTCTATTTCCATGGTGTTGGTTGTGATACCTCCCCTTTCATTAGTCATTTTATTTATTTGGGTCTTTTCTCTTTTCTTTTTGATAAATCTGGTTAGGTGTTTATCTATTTCATTAAATTTTTCAAAGAACCAGCTCCTGGTTTCATCATATTTTGGTTTTTGTTTGTTCATTTGTTTCTATATCATTTATTTCTGTTGTAATCTTTATTATTTCCCTTCTTCTCCTGGCTTTAGGCTTCATTTGTTTTTCTCTTTTTGGCTCCTTTTTAGTGTAAGGTTAGGTTTTGTATTTGAGATTTTCTTGTTTCTTGAGGTTGGCCTGTGTTGTATATACTTTCCTATTGTGACCACTTTGGTCACATTCCAAAGGTTTTTGGACCGTTGTGCTTTCATTTTCATTTGTTTTCATGTGTGTGTTTTTTAAAATTTCTTTTTTAATTTCCTAGTTAACCCATTCACTCTTTAGTAGGACATTCTTTAATCTCCATGTATTTGTTCTTTTTTCCAAGTTTTTTTTTCTTGTAGTTAACTTCAAGTTTTATAGAGTTGTGATCTGAAAATACGTGTGGTATGATCTGAAATTTTTTGAACTTGTTGAGGGCTGATTTGTGACCCAGTATGTGATATATTCTGGGGAATGTCCCATATGCACTTTAAAAGAATGTGCATTCTGTGCTTAGGATGAAATCTTCTCAATATATGTGTTAAGTGTTCTGGTCCAGTGTGTCATTCAAAGCCATTGTTTCTTCGCTGATTTTTCTGCTTAGATGATTTGTCCATTGATGTAAGTTTAGTGTTAAAGTCCCCTATTATTATTGTATTATTGTCAGTGAGTTACTTTATGTTTGTTATTAATTGTTTTATATATTTACTCCCAATTGGGAACATAAATATTTATAATTGTTAGATATTCTTGTTGGAATACCCCTTTATAATGGGATAGTGCCCTTCTTCATCTCTTGTAACAAGAGTCTTTGGTTTAAAATCTAGTTTGTCTGATATAAGTATGGCCAAAACAGTTATAAAATGGCACTAAATTCATATCTATCAATAATTATTCTGAATGAAAGTGGACTAAATTCTCCAATAAAAAAACGTAGTCTGTCAGAATGAATAAAAAAACAAAACCCATCTATAAGCTGCTTACAAGAGACTCATTTTAGACCTAAAGACTTCTCCAGATTGAAAGTGAGGGGCAGAAAAGGCAGAGAAAGAAAAGAATCCATGAAGAGAAAACAGTTACAAAAATGGTAGATATAAAGTCAATTGTATCAACATCTACTTTAAATGTAAAATGGTCTATATATACCAATTAAGAGAGATTGTCAGAGTGGATACAAAAATAACACCTAAATATATGATGTCTACACTAATCACTTTAAATATAAAGATTCATATAGGATAAAATGAAAGATACAGGTACAGATATGTCATGCTAACATTAATCAAAATAAAAAGTAGATTATATAACTTCAGACAAAGCATACTTCAGAATAAGAAATATTATCAGACATAAAAAGGACATTGCATAATGATAAAGGGGCCAGTTCTCCTAGAAAACATAACACACCTAAAAATGCATTCATTTAACAAAAGGTCATGAAAATAAATGAGACAAAAATTGACGGATCTTAAAGGAAAGCAGACAAAGCCAGTATTAAAATTGGAAACTTCAGTACCTCTCTCTCAGTTGTTGATAATGTAGGCAAAAAACCAGTAAGAATATAAACTATGACAGCACTATGAATCAAACTGATGTAATTCACATTTCTAGAATACTCTATGTGACAGAAGAATACACATTCTTCTCAAATTCAAATGGTATATTCACCAAGATGGATTGATTCTAGGTTGTAAAATATACCAAAACAAATTTAAAATAATAGAAATTATAAATAGTATGTTGTCTATCAGAACAAGATGACATTGAACTGGATATCAGTAAAAGGAAGACATCAGGAAAATCTCCAAATATTTGGTATTAAATATCACCTTTTTAAATACTCCATGGATCAAAGTGGAAGGTTTAAGAGAAATTTAAAATATTTTGAAATAAAAGAAAATAAAAATACACCTTATCAAAATCTGTGCAGCAATAGCAGACTTAGAGGGAAATTTATAGCACTAAATGCATATTTCAGAAAAGAAGAAAATCTGAAATCAATAAGATTTCAACTGAAGCTCTCACTTTAGGAAATTCAAGAAAGAAAAGCAGAAACCAAAGAAATTAAAGAGGAAAATGATAGAGAAAATCAATAACAATAATAAAGCTGGCTCTTTAAAAGAGCCCTAAGTTCATGAAAGTTTAGCCAGTTTATTGAAGAAAAAGAGAAAATACGCAATTTACCAATATGAGACACTAAAGAGGAGTCACTACTTATCCCATGGACATTAAAAGAATAATAAAGGAATGCTGTGAGAAACTCAATGCCCACAAATTTGAAGACATAATTGAAATTGACCAATTCCTTAGAAGACACCAAACTGCCAAAACTAATGCAAGAATATCTATCATAGGAAATAAGTCAATAATTAATAACTTTCCAAAAGTAAAGCACCAATTTTCACTTATACATGAAATCTGACAAAGTTGAACTCATAGAGAAGAGAAGAGAAGAGAAGAGAAGAGAAGAGAAGAGAAGAGAAGAGAAGAGAAGAGAAGTGAAGAGAAGAGTGGTTGCCAAAGGCTGAGGAGTTGGAGGAAATGGAGAAATGTTGGTGAAGGGGTACAAAGTTTCAGTTATTCAGGTTGGATAAGTTCTGGAGATCTAATATTCAGCAAGGTGGCTATATGTAATAAAACTGCAAGGTATACTTAAAAAAAAATGCTGAGATAGTAGAGCTTAAGGGTTCTTAACACAAAAAAAAAACAGTAACTATGTGAAGTGATGGGTATGTTAATAAATTTGATTGCGGTAATCATTTCACAATGTATACATATATCAAAACATCAGGTTGTACATCTTAAATATATAAATTTGTTTAAATTATGCCTCAATTAAAAAATAAAATAAAATAAACATCAGACCCAGATTGGGTCACTGGTGAAGTCCATTGAACATTTTAAAAAGAAATAATAGAAATTGGCCACAATTGCTTCCAAAACATAGAAACAGAAGAAACATTTCCTAACTCATTCCAGGAGATCAACATTACTCTATACCAAAAGCCAGGTCAAGACACTGCAAAAAACAGAAGCAAAATAAACAAAACAACAACAGACCAACATTTCTCATAAGCATGAATAAAACTCTCCAACAATTTGAATCCACAGTATAAAAAATACAATACCTTCACCTGATGGGATTTATTCCAGGTATACTATCTTAAAAATCAATCAATATAATCTACTATATAAACTAGCTTTAGAAAAAAAAACCCATATAATCATTATTTATGCAGAAAAATCTATTTGGAAAATTCCAGCATTCATTCATGATAAAATCTCTCTCCTGTAGGATTTCCATCCAAAATATATAGACTCTTAAAATTCAATAATAAGAAACAAATAACTCAATTAAAAATTAGGCTAAAGATCTGAACAGACACCTTATCAAAAACTATATGGATGGCACATAAGTATGTGGGAAAATGCTAAACATCAAATGTCACTAGAGAAACTCAAATTAAAATAATAATGAGATACATCAGATACCATTATACACTTATTAGAAGGGCTTCAAAAAAAAGATAATACCAACTTCTAGTTACGATGCAGAGCAAGAGAAAGTCTCATTCACTGCTGATAGGGAAAAAAAATGCTTCCTAAAGTATGTTTTGTCAAGTGTGTTAGAAAGCCATAAGTGCTTTAAAAATCATGACAGTATTACTCGAAGTCAAAACCATTTTTTTCAGAGTAATAGTAATATAAGTCATGCTGCCCATTGAGACAGTCTTCTCAAGGAATAACTTTGCAAAACAAGCCTAACTTTCAGAAGAGACTTCTACCTAAAGAAAAGACATGAGTGTTAAAAAAAAATATATTGTGCTTTTTTTCCTGTTAAATAGAGAAATAATTATCCTAGGAAAAAATGTGACCCAAAGTAGTTACATGAATTCTTTGTAGTAATGTATTAAGTCAAAGGCATAATTCTTTGTTAGTTCATTTAGCTTACATTTCTAAATCCTGTATGCATAATCATGCTAAGATCACTGAAATAGGACTCAGTGACACAAAATAAAATTGGGCATATTAGAACCTGAGAAATAAAAGAGATTTTTACTGAGGGACTCACGGGAAAATAGGGAACATGCCTTCTCTTTTTTTAATATTTTTATTTTTCAGTGCTATTTTGACTTCTTCCTTAAATACTTGAAAAATTTTGTTCCCAGAAACAAAAGTAATAAAATTATATGATACCTCTTAAGTGCTACATAAATATTAAATCTATTTTCCTAGGTTTTCCAGTAGGTAAAGTATTCGATACTGCTCAATTATTTTCATCCATCTGTTCAATGTATGGGAAAGTGATCTTCCTAATCACCCTTCTCTCCATTAAAAGAAACAATGAAGAGAAAACTTCAGCAGGTCTCATAAAGATAAATAATAAAGGAGGTAGATTGTTATTAAGCCTTATGAACAGTTCTTAACAAAAAGTTTCTGTAAGTTAAATTTAAAAATAATAGAGTACTGTGAGGCAAATAATTGCAAAATAAAAGAAAAAATGTTAGTTTTACCTTAAAAGAGAAACTTTGTAAGTCTGTTTCAGCTTCTGTTTTTCTTACCGTTGTTTTATGATATAGACTCTACAGGGCTTACAGCTGGTGTAAAGATATTTTAGGAAAACTTAGGTCCATTATGTTTACTTCTTTCATAGTAAAACTATATTTCTAGGTGACTTAGATGAAGAGAAATTTTAATTTTTTTTACATTTATTTATTTTTGAGAGACAGAGTGAGACAGATTATGAGCAGGGGAGAGTCAGAGAGAGAGGAAGACACAGAATCTGAAACAGGCTTTCAGCACAGAGCCCAATGCGGGGCTCGAACCCACGAACTGTGAGATCATGACCTGAGCCGAAGTTGGACACTTAGCCAATTGAGCCACCCAGGCTCCCCTTAATTATTTTAAACAAAGAAAAATTTAAGAATTAAACCTCAGTTCCAAACCTTTAATAGTTTTCTGTTTTGTATTAAATCTGTGAAATATTGACTTTTTCCCCCATAAATGGTTTTCTATTAACATTGTTCACTGATTTGCTTGCTTATTTTCACTATCTCCTAAAAGTCTTAATTATTCTGTCATTTTGTAGGTTATTTTACTAATAACAAACCAATTATGTTATTTTCCCCTCTTCATTTTTATTCATGGCTTAATCTAGCCACAATTTCCTTTGTAGACTTCATTCTTTCTTCATACACAAACCTTCTTTCCCTTCTTTAATTCTGCAAATTGTCCTTTAACTTCACGGAGTTCATATTTCACAGTTGGTTTAAGAATTTAAAATAACATACATTATATACTAAATTTCATTTTCCTTTTGCTCAATTTTTTAACCTGCATAGGCCAATTCTAGAAAAGTGTGTGAAAATCTGGTTGATTACAATTTCATGAGTGCAAAAAATGGCTTTAATAAACTGAAACCATTTTGGAAAAGAGATGCCCTAAAAATGACATGCTTGCTTCTTCCATATCATACTGATGGGCTGATTGACCTGATTACGCTTGAAATTGCCAGCTTGCTAGGTAATAAAATGAAATGAATGCAGCGAACGGTCAGGCAGACCAGAAAGACTGATGGAGATATTAAGTTGTTTTCTCTTTTCTTCAAAAAGTTGAAGTAAATTAGCAACTAAAAATACAACATAGCCCTTTTCTTTCTCCTAAAGTTTCCAAAAACTAGAACATGGTTGACTAACTTATTATTTAAAGCCCAAACCAATCATTCATATGTTCTGCAGTGATGTGTGTGTGTACATTCACATGCATACACACATAATAAGATGCACGTGGCTTGTCTAAAATAAAAGCTCACCTTGGGGCGCCTGGGTGGCTTAGTCGGTTAAGCGTCCGACTTTCGCTTAGGTCATGATCTCGCAGTTCGTGGGTTCGAGCCCCGCGTAGGGCTCTGTGCTGACTGCCAGCTCAGAGCCTGGAGCATGTTTCAGTCTGTGACTCCCTCTCTCTCTGACCCTCCCCTGCTCACGCTGTCTCTCTCTCTCTCCTAAAAATAAATAAAACATTAAAAAATTAAAAAATAAATAAATAAAATAAAATAAAAGCTCACCAAAATCTTCTTTTTGTGATGCAATACCAAAAATATATTAAAGAACTCAAATATAGAATTAATTACTTTTATCACAACATGTACTATGTTGCAATTGATATATTATTTTTCTGCAGATATAAGGAGTAAGGAAAAAAATTTTCAATTAAAGAAACTTAAAATGCAGTTGAGTACAGGAGTTGACTTGGGCTTAAATAAAGTATGTTATGGGATACAGAATAAGTGCCTAAGAGAAGGATGAGGAAAAGATTGTGGGAGCTTGTACAGAAGAGTTTCTGTGTGTGGTGTGTGTGTGTGTGTGGGGGGGGAGTGTGGGTGTGGTGACAATCTGGGGAAAAATTTAATTGAATCCTGAAATTTCACTAAAATTAGAGCATGAGAAATGGTAACATAAAGACATTTCTGGCATTTAATAGAGTGTGGAGGAATGGATACAAAATATACATATATGAAAAATATTAAGGAATCAGTTTGATGGCACATGCTAGATTCTCCAAGATGGAAGAAGGAAAAAGAGTTGAAGGAGGGTGTTCCAGTGTTCCAGTGTTGGTGGCAGTGCCTTTGAATTCTCCCACTGCTCTTGGGTGAGTGTCTGGGATGGAAGTGAAGGATAAGAATGACATAACATCATCTTAATTCTCTCTAGAATTCCATGGGCCAACAGTCTTAGAAGAAATTTCTCGTCACAGTGGTGTGGTAACAATAAATTAGGAATGACAAAGTATAGTACCTTGGTTAGTGAGAGTGTGATATCCACACCCTGAATGTCCTGAGGCCTGAGTGTCGCTGGAAAGGAGCTGAAATTTCTCCAGCTGAATTGTTCTACTAGAGACTTTAGAAGTCAGCTGAGGAGATACCAAAGTGGAAAATGGGGTGAACACTGAACACTTTGACTAGGTCACAGATATCGCAGCAGAATGAATGGGATGAATGCTATGACTGGACTTCATGGTTTCTGCTGACTGGTTTCTGCCCTTCACTGAAGACCACTGCCTCTCTCTGGTATTCACATTTCCAAAGGAAAAGATATGATTAGTTCAAATGGAGTTTATGTGTAAAGACTATTGACATGTGGAATCTGAGAAAGAAGAGATCTATGTAAACGTTTTCAAAACATGAAATCTGATATAATGTAATCCAAAAAAGAGTGAAATGTATTTTGTAAACAGATAACAGACCACTGTGAAGGTGGCACCAGACAAAGGGGCAAGTGATACCTACTGAGGCGGTCCCTAAGGGTTGTATTAAATTGTCAATGTGAGCCAGTTTCTGTGATGTTTTGTCAAAGTCCCACAGAGTACTGAGATGAGGCTGGACGGAAATGAGCATTTTGACACATACGTGTTACAGAGATTACAGTCTACTGCTATAAACAAAGCATAAATTCTGAGCAAACCTCACCAGGAGATATGAAGCTAGATGATATTCTATGAACCTCGCTTCTGTAGTTTCCTCAGCTCTTCAAGGGAGCTATGCTTAGACTGGAAATGATAGTTTCCAACCTGTCCCAGATGAGATTGTGAGCTAATACAGGTTTATTTATACATAACCCAAATTTAGGATTACCAAATATTTTATACCCTGATAAATATTATCTTGAAACATTAGTGTATTTACACATAAGGAGCAAACATTGTTTTTAGCAAATCATATCACCTAGGTTCTTAGTTCTGGGTTCAGTTTCTTACACCACCACTGATGGTGGTGTCCATAAATTATATAATACAGTCACATATAAAGGACCTCACATTGTCACTATGTGATAGTGACCAGATGGTGATCAAATGAAATCAGTTCAAAGTGTCACTGGAGCTGAGCAGTCTGGCTAAGGTAAGCTATAGGTCTGTCAATGTGCAAGCTTAGGTTCTTGTCTTCCTCATTTGTCCTCTATTACTTACTGCAAACTCCGTGCATCTTGTCTTTACACATTCAAATACTTATGAAATAATTTGAGTCATTCAAAGCTAATATCCCCAAATAACCAAACTTTCCCCTACTTCCCATTTTCTTGCATAACCTCTTAACAATTTACTTCTTTTGAAGAACATGGACATCCAATTCTACTATTTTATCTCCATCATTATTGCCATCTACTAATTTACAGTAAACTCTTCCCCTTCTGCAATGAATGACTTTAAGTACTTAGTACAGTGGGTGAGAATTTATATACGTAAAATTATATACACAAAAACATATTTTTATTTTCCTAAAACTAAATTTAACTTTAATTTTGAATCTCTTTTCCACCTGAAACCACAAAATGTATCTATGTCACCATAGCAGAAAAATGACACTTTCAGGTGGGACCAGCCACAGCATTGGCCAGACTAAGCATTAGATGCTCTCTCCCCAATGAGCTATAGAAAAGGAAAACATAAACCCAGGATAAAGGAGAGGTAGGGGCAAGATGTCAGTTTTTTAAATGAGTTGAAACATAATTTAATCTGGAAATAACTAGTATTACCTAGTTTTTCTTCTTTAAATAATTGCTTCTAACAGTCAGTTTTATAGCTAGACCTAAGAGATGTGATTCAGGAAATAATGGGAAGTCAATACTTCATCCCATAATAAGAATATGTTTTGTAATTTATTACAACTATCTTTCAACTTCATTTCCTGGATCTGTGTTATTTGGAGAAATATGTGCTGTCCAAATGATCTTTTTAAAAATTTTTTAATGTTCATTTATTTATTTTGAGAGACAGAAGGGAGAGAGAAAGAGAGAGAGAGAGAGCATGAGCAGGGGAGAGGGGAGGAAAGGAGGGAGGGAGAGAGGGAGAGAGTGAGAGAGAGAGACAGAGAGAGAGAGAGAGAGAGAGAGAGAGAATCCTAAGAAAGCTCCTTGCTGTCAGTGCAGAGCCTAACATGGGGCTCGATCTCACAACCATGAGATCATGACCTGAGGGGAAATTAAGAGTAAGATACTTTACCCACTGAGCCACCTAGGTGCCCCAGAAAGATATTATTTAACCATTCAGTGACATCAGTAACATTCAAAATCAAATCAATAAGATTATCTGTCTACCGTGTCTATCAATTTATCTCTCACTATTTGTCCTTCCGCTAACCATAAAGTAATAAAAGGCTTTATCTTCACTCTACTTTCTGGTCTCTTTAAAACTAAGTCTTACTCTTTGCTGCTCTTCTCACAAACTTTCATCATAATTGAAATTATATTATCTTAGTATACATTATAAGGTCTAGGAAAACGGCACTTTTTTCTGTTTTACTCACTGTTCACAGTATAGAAAAATAGCTATTATCTAGTATGTACTCAATAATGAATGTGTGTCTTCTCCCTTAGATTGTAAGATCCATTTGGCATAAATGGATGGATATTACATACTTTAATCTACATGATACAAAATTCATTTTGGAGATTTATACAGTGGTCATTTCCACTCCTTACTGTGTGAGACCCAAACACATACTAGATACTGCTCTGCACATGTTAGATGCTCCAGCCTGTTGGCAATGCCCCAATCCCTTTGATACATACCATGCTTCTCTTTTATTGAATTCTCTTTCTATAATCTACTTAAAAACCAATCAATCCTTTACGATCTTGCTCAAACTGGGCTCTAGGTCAATATAATTATAGCTCTATAATCAAACACAAATTCATCTAATGTTTAATACACTTCACAAAATATTTGAAAATTCATTTTGATAAAATAGAAAACATTTTCTATGTAATGAGTTAATTTCACCCTTTGAGAATTTTTGCGTGTGTATTTGTATTGTGTGTACTTCTGAATATTTCAAAATTTCTTACTCAGTTTATGTAAAGCATCTCAGCCTTGATTTTACATTAACAGTTTTATTTTTCAACTTAACATGTAATATTGACAAATTGTGGGGTTTTGACTCATTTGGGATATTTTTAAACATTTTCATAAATCTTTAACCAAGATCCAAATTAATACTGTATTTTTTATAAGCATTAATAAAGTTTCTACCTCATACTAGACTCATCAAATTATCCTTTTTGTGTATTCCTAACGAATCTACTTTTGTGCAATCATCATTTTCATTCACACTTAATAAATACTATTAATATCATTTTGAATAATAATAACAGAAAAATTACAGTAGATAATTCAGGGTATTTCATAATTAGTATAAGTTACATTGAACAGATATTTTTATTTGACAGGACAAAGATTGAAATACAGACATAGAAATATAATTAGATACAAGAACTATATAGTTCTTCTATACTGTACAATATTTATGTTTCCGTATACCTCATATAATGTATATTACATGTCATAGATAAAAGAGAATTTAGAAAATGAAAGTGAAATGAATAATAATAAATACAGACATGCAACCATGAAAATCACTCACATCTTTTGGTTATTTCTTTCCAGTTATTTTTCTATACACAGTGTGTTTTTCTCAACATAATTTATTTATCATTTTTTATTTATTTTTTTATGTTTATTTATTTTTGAAGGAGAGAGAGATAGAGCATAAGTGCAGAGGGGCAGAGACAGAGGGAGATGGAAGTGAGCTCCAGGCTCTGAGCTATCAGCACAGAACCCTACTTGGGGATCAAACTCACGAGCTGTGAGATCATGACCCGAGCAGAAGTGGGATGCTTAACCAACTGAGCCAGTCAGGTACCCCCAACATAATTTAAATCAGTCTATATACATATACATAGTTGTCTATCATGCTTTTTACTTAGTACTTATGCCACTTGTTTTGCACCTCTTTTAATGATTTCCTTAAATACAAATTTTAATGGCAGTGTCATAATTGAATATCTGTAAAAATTCCAAATGTGTGAATGAATCAAGAGATGTTTACTGCATGAGGCTGAAAGGTTGGCAAGCTTTCCACTCTTACAAGGCTAGTTCTATTTAATTTAATTTAATTTAATTTAATTTAATTTAATTTCTTTTTATTTTATAAAGAGAGCTAGGGTGTGAGTGGGGCAGAGGGGCAGAGGGAGAGAGAATATTCAGCAGGCTATATGTTCTCAGCACACAGACCAATATGGGGCACAATCCCATGACCCTGGGATCATAACCTGAGGGAAAATCAAGAGTTCAATGCTCAACTTACTGGGCCATCCAGGAGCCCCAGATACTTTATTTTAATTAGATTTTCTTCTTACCTTTAGATATATTTAGTCCTCTGATTATCTGAAATGAAATTCTACTTTACAGAATTTTAATTTTGATTTCATCATTTTAAAACCAGATTTTAAGAATAATTTTAGCAGAAATGAAATTTTAAAAAATGCATGGGGTGTAATGAGGGGTTGATAAAATGAACATATCAGTCATGTGTATGGATCATAGCAGTAAATAGAAAATGACTGAAAGATGCTCAGGTAACAGTGCAGTCTGGGGGTCACAGGTTGCATGATTTAAGGAGTTCTTGACATCAAACACCTGAAGTTGAATTGATAATTATATAATCCAACAACACTGTGATCATTGCACACAATTCCAAAAGTAAACTGAAAATTCATGACCAAGCACACAACGTGATGTGGTGTGTAGGAGAAGGATAGGTGAATTCAGGATGCCCATGAGTTTCATGTTAACTCCAATGAAAGGAAAGAAATGACACACAATAAGTCAGAGAGATACATTCATTTCACTATATAGAGCTGTTTAGATAAAGTCAAATTTGTGAACCTTTAGTCTGAACGGTTCTTTATGGGCTCATATCTTGAATAATGCTTAGTTTTGTCTAAGAAATCTTTCCTACCTTATTTAGAAATAGGGCAGTATTAGCACTCATAAAATTACAAAGTCTCAGAGAACCAAAGATGATGCCAACTATAACAGTGTTTTACCACTTCACACCTGAATCTAATATTTAGTTCCAATGTTTGCCTATAAGTGGTTTATTTATGTTAGATATTTGCAGTGCTTTTCCCCCCTGTGGTTTTCAAAGAGGTACTGCAAAGAGGTTAAGAGGGTAAACAATACACAATTGTTTAAATGAAAAATCTCTGCCAGACCACAGTCCTTAGTAAAACTACAACCTTAAAATTTTACCAGACCAGAAGTTTTTGTTAGTCAATATTTAAGCTAGGAAGTCCTTGTTAGTCAATAGTACAATAAACTGCACTAATGGTTTTGAAAAATAATTAAAAATTGGGTTTTTGAAAAACAATTAAATCTTCTCAACCCACTTTTTATCCCAGTTGCCACATTCAGGGAAATATATTCAGTTAGGAGATAGAAAACTATCATATAATAAAGAGTTCCTAATGAGTTGGGGACAGTCCTCTGCAAACCATGGTGTATAATAGATGTTATTTTTGCCTAAATCTGAGGAAAGACCTAAAATTCCTCCTACTTAAGCATGAGGCATTCATGGCAGTGCTAATAAGCATGGAACATATATTTTTTTGTTTAGGCTTCAGTTTTTGCAGGTTAGTGGAGCCTGTTTTCATAAGAAGATGGTCACTTCCTGAGTTTTCAACATTTGTGGGAGAGTGTGCAAAAGGACATAGGAACAGAAATAGTACAGTAGAACTAAAACAGTCCATGTCAGTTTTCTCTTTATTAAAAAATATATTGAAATAAATATATAAATATTTATATTTATATAAATAAATAATATAATAAATACATTTATTTTTAAAAATATTTTTAAATATTTAAAATATATAAATAAATTTATATATATATAAATAAAAAATATATTTATAAAAAATATATTGAAAACACCCACTATTCTCACAAGTTAAACCATGAACAGGATAGTAAGAAATTCATAATTGGAAGACAGATACAGCTATGCTCAAGAGAAGACTGAGAATTGAATACAGCCTGAACCAGATCATAAGTCTTTTCTAGACGAAGAACAGAATCCAAGCTAAGCTTGACATATGTATGGGTACATATGGATACATGAATATACAGAAGATACACTACAGGGAAAGGAGAAAATATTCAATAAATTTTCCTGAGAGAAATAAATAATTAGAAGGAAAAATAATCTGGATCCCAACTTTAAAACAAATATAAAAACTAGTTCTAGATAGATTAAAGGTTTAAATATAAAAGGCAAAAATTTTAGAAGGAAATGTAGGAAAAAAATCCTTTTGTTGTTTACTCCACATAAGAAAGGACTATTTCCCAAAGGAACACAAAATATATAGCGATTAAAATTTTAATAGCTGTATTTATATTAAAAGTAAAACTTCTATCCAATAAATAACTTTAATGATTTCAGTAAATTCCTATCCATTTCTTCCCCCAAAATAGAAAAAGAAATATAAGCTATAAATTTCAGTCAGATATTTGTAATATATATAACTGACCAATGATTCATAATCCAGAATTTATAAAGAAAATATTCAAGGGGAGCCTGGGTGGCTTAGTCGGTTAAGCGTCCGACTTTCGCTTAGGTCATGATCTCGCGGTTTGTGGGTTGGAGCCCCGCGTCGGGCTCTGTGCTGACTGCCAGCTCAGAGCCTGGAGCCTGTTTCAGAGTCTGTGTCTCCCTCTCTCTCTGACCCTCCCCTGCTCACGCTGTCTCTCTCTCTCTCTCTCCTAGAAATAAATAAAAATTAAAAAAAGGAAAATACTCAAATAAGTTTTCAAAAAAAGACAAAAATCTAATAAAAGAATGATTAAAGATGTAATTGGATAATTTCAGAGAAGAAAAAAATCCCAAATTATTAATAAATATATGAAACTATTTCAACTTTGGTAATCAGGGAAAAGTAAATTAAAACAAAATGATTTATGTGTACTAGACTAGAAAAAAATATTACTTAGATAATTCTGAGCTTTGCAGAATTTGTGGATGAATAGGAATTTTGATACACTGAGGTGGGGATGCAAAATGATACAATAACTTTAAAAATCAAGTTATATTTTCTTGTAATAAATATTCAAATACACTGTAACTCATCAAATCAACTCCTTGGTGTACTCTTAAGAAATTCTTGAAAATGTGTATCTAAAGACAAATACAAAAAGAAAAAAAAAAAGAGGCCTTAATGGCATTGCTCATTAGCCAGGATCAAATCAACACCAGCATCCATGAAGGGGAAAATGAATGATATATTGTGATATGTTCACAGAGCTGAGTATTACACAACTAAAATGAACAAACTGTAGCCACATGCAATAGAATGAATGGATCTTAGACACAGTTTTGAATAGAAACAAAGCACAAAAACTACATATATAGTATGATATCATTTTTATGAAGCTACAACATAGGCAAAACTAAATGATGTATTACTAAGAGACACATATAAGTATGATGAAACAATTTTAACAAGTAGATAAAAAGCAATAAACATAAACATCAAGATACTAGTTTTCTTCCAGTTGGGGTGGCAGGGGGGAATGTGATAGTGCAGAAACTATTTACATGTATGCTGTCTTTATTTATCAAAAATTATAGAATAAAAAAAATCGACCAAACAAGCGTTATAGTCTAATCAGAATTAGATTCTAGGTGCTTATACATTGGGCCCTTGTTTGAAGTGATAAAGTTTCCTAGAACTTCTGAGACATAATTTTCCTCAGACAGAGCATCACCTTTGGCAATCCATGATGAGTGTCCTACACAGTAGTGAAGGAAGGCACAAAAGCTTACCATAGTTGGTAAACTTGAATGCTTCCATAACCAGAGGCCTCTGCAGTGGTTAGTTAATTTAGCATATTCAGGGTCCATTTTGAATTTGAGGGATGGCCTAACCTGTGCAATTTTATAGGATGATATCTTTAATTTCCTAACCATTTTCTTACCAAATTTGTGAGAGTGCATTTGGTTATAAACTGGTATTTCTTATTTAGATGAACTGCATCCAAATATTTTACACATAGCTGGCTTTATTTATTATATCAATTATTATATGTTTCCAATTAATTGAAGCATAATAATTTTTTTATTAGAAATTACAGGTCAAACTATAACTAGGAGGCCAAATTAATTCCAAACTTAGCAAATGAATTAAATAAAACAAATCAGTCTTTGTTTCCTTGTATCTCGTTTTTTATCTGGGAATTCATAGGCATAGTTGCATAATGTCACATTTTTAGCATCTCTATTTCCTGTTTTTATTTTATTTTACTTTTTCTGAGCATACTCACCTAAGGATCCATAAGAATTTTATTTTTGGAATTCTCCTCTAGGTTTTATTAAAAATCCTTGAATATTTCGTCTTAGTTTTAATTTTTGTTTTCTTAGCCTGGCTGGGTTTGATTCCCAATCATCTTAGTCATCAATGATTCTTTTTCTTGCATATTGTATGTACCTTCTCTACTAAGGATTAGCTCAGGTATCCCAGGGCACAGAAGAAAGATGTGTTGCATGTAGCTGAGAATTACAGTGAGGAGAGAGGTTTAACCTGTCCACACACTTCGGGGGACAGGCAGGCACAGGTCCTAAGCTAATGGCAAGATTACAGAAAGTTTTCCCATATAGTTGAACGCTGAGCTCAGTCCCACTCTTGAGGGCAAGAATTCACTGGAAGACCTGAGGTGAAAGGAGAACAAAGGAGAGACTTATGCCCTCCTTTGGTCTGTTAGTGGGAGGATGAACGTGCAGGGAAGAAACTGAGTAGCCAGTTCTACAAAATGGTTCTGACTGGTTTGCTCAAGAAGGGAGTACACTAAAATAGGAAGTGGATGGTTTTTTAGAGCTCCAATTCTTTGGATTCATGCCTTAAGAGACATCTGTCACAAGCAAAATGACTTTTTAACCCTAGTTGTGATCAGAGACAGCAAAGGACAACAATGAAAGTAAAAACAGTGGCAAATGAGTAGAATCAGTGCATTTGGTGTGGTCACTGACTGTGAGAAGCTGTGATGATGGGACTTCAGGAAACATGGATACCTTTTACTTATTTGGTTGACTTTTGTTGCCTTTTTGCAACTTTCAGAGTATCAGAGTAAAAAAGTCAGCCCTAAGTACTATTTACACAAGATACTTACATAATATGTTTAACGCTTTGGCCTGATTCATTAGTTAGATTTCAGTTTAAATGCCCTTCCTTTGGGTTCCTACAGTACTCTAGAGCTCCCCCACTGCAGTGCTTACTCATTTCCACAGTGTCTTCTGTCAGAATGTAAACTCCATGAACATAGCCATCATATCTCTATTGCATACCATGGTATCTTCAGACTTCAATGAAGTTCCCAAAACAAGGTAGTTGCTTAGGAAATAATTTTTGCATAAACGAGTAAGTGAAAGCATCCTAAATTCTACTTAAACACAAGCATAGCAGCATCAATCAGAATTTATTTCTAAATTATAGGTTACATAGTTTTCTGAAACTATATCAAGCACATGCAATATTATATATTCAATTTATCCAAGCGCTCACAGTTTGTACATTGCACCATCTTAGGGATATCTCACACAACAAATTCTAATAAGTAAGATGCCATTATATTTATGCATTATCAGCCTGAGCTACCACACATGGCACCCCTGATAAATGCTGACACACAGCACCGCCTAAGATCATCATGGAATAACTAGAATGCATGGTTTAAGAGCACAAGAAACCCATTGGAGAGTCCTTTTTTTTTTAAATATTTATTTTTTAGAGAGATAGAGAGACAGTGTGAGCAGGGGAGAGTCAGAGACAGAGGGAGACACAGAATCCTAAGACAGGCTCCAGGCTCTAAGCTAGCTGTCAGCACAGAGACCGATGCGGGGCTTGAACCCACAAACCTCAAGATCATGACCTGAGCCGAAGTTGGATGCTTAACTGATTGAGCCACCCAGGCACCCCGAGAGTCCTAATCTTCCTAAAAAACATTAATCATATACATACTAACTTTTTTTAAAATAGTAATGTTTTAAAAAGAGTAATTTTTATTAGATGAGATTTGGGTTTTATTTTTTTATGGTTTTTGTTTTTATTTTTTGTAATGATTTTAGAAAGAAATCTTGATATACGATATGACTCTGTCCTAGTTAAGAATCTCAAAGCATGAATTTTAAAAATGTTTTCCCTCTATTCATTTAAATCACACCAACCATTGTAGAGAATACTCAGTGCTATTCATTCCGTTTTTATTCACAGCTCCAAGTACAGATACAGCTCCTGTTTGCATTAGGCAAGTGACAAAACCCAATGTAAATTAGCCTGTTCAAAAGTTATTCTAATGTCTTAACCCACATAAAGAGGAAAATTAAGAAAGAACCTGGTTTCAGGATGATTGGATCTGAGGATTCTATCGTTATTGCCTTAGAAGCATTTATTTTTCTTTCTGTCCAGTTCTCATCTCTGCCTTTGTTTTTTTTTCCCTTAATTTTCTCAATATGCTGGCCAAAATGGTTTTCATAAACCCTTATGTCCACCCTCTTTTTAAAAATATGCACACAAGATTCACACCTACATTTCAACCACTGTTAATCTTTGCAATTTTAATACAAAATTTTATGTGCTTTTCAAATTGCAATAAAGAATCCCTTTAAAGTATTCAGTACTGTGGTGGGACAGAGTGTTAAAATAGATTTGTAATAGAATCTAAACTCTTAGAAATATCCTACTTACACAATATTTTCCATGTTAGAGCCGAATGATTCTTTTTTTCCCCCCAAAGCAATAAAGTAAATAAAACCTGTTTCACTACATTCAAGTTACATGATGGCAGAGAATAATTTGCTCAGTTTCCCACCTGAGATCAATATGCATCTTTGTTTTTGTGCTTGGAGAAATTTATGTGATGATTGTTTAAAGTGGAATGTTTCTATGTGTTGCATTTTCCTGGAAACATGGATTCCTGAGGTAATTAGGATGGAAAGTAATAATACCAGTAAGCATAAAAAGAAATCCTTTTTGCTTATGTATGGTCATATGAAATTCTACAGTTATAGCTTAGGTTATTATTTCTACAACTTGGCTGTTTATGTAAAACAGAGGCTTATTGTTCAAAAATTAGTGTCTGTGTTTTCCTGTTGCTGCTTCTCTTTGGAGAATTGCCTCGGTGATGAAATACAGAGAGCACAGTCCCAGATGGGACATGCTGCATTTATATTGACAAGGAAGAACAGAAAACATGTCTAGAACTTGCCCTCCTCATAAGTGCCCAGACAGCACACATAAATCAGACTACAGTACACTTTTTTCTAGATAATATCTGCTTAGGTATGCACCAGGCATACCTCAATATGCTACATAATCTAGAGCTGTCTTGGGTTGTCCCAGTGAATGGATCAGAATGAAGATGACATGATGGCCAAACGAGTCGTATCTCAAAATGAGGAAGGTAACAAGGGCAGGGAAACCAGAATGAAAGGAGGCCTGGTCTAAGTGGAAAGTGTGACAAAGCAGCCCAGGCGCTGTTCTTCCCCCAATACTGTCAATAGCTATTGGAGTTCGGAAACATGACTGAAAGGTGGGTATTAGTGTAATCTCTCTGATTTGATAAGCAGTGTATTTATCAAACTTCTATTTCAAATTATGTTGCACCCTCCCAGGAGGGCACCATTATTTCCCTCCTCTTGCATTCTCTTCTGCTAACATCCAGAATCCTGTAATTCATCAGTGCAGAAGACTCTCTGTGACAGATGGGGCCCTGAATGCAGAGAACAATTTCCTGGCTTTGGAACAGTTGTCAGAACCCATGCAATTTCCATGGCTCTATAATCCTTCAGAAGCTGCATTCTCTTGGGCATAGGGAAAATTTATACCTTCACTTAATATTTTGAGTCTTCTTTCTTAAATCAGAAAACTAAAAAGCATGATACTCTTCATGAGTGTTTTGTGTGTCATGAAATATAAATATTAATGTTGTTATATAGCAGATTGCATAACATATTAGTTTTCTATTGCTGTCAAAACAAATTGCCACAAACATAGCATTGTGAAAAACCCACATTCATGACCTTATACTTCTATTAAGTCAGAAGTTTGACAGGTCACATCAAGATGTTAACAGGTCGCATTCCTATCTGGAATCTCTCCAGAGAATCCATTTGCTTATTCATTCAGGTTGTTGGGGGAATTCAATTACATATCATTTGAACTGGCATTTCCATTTCATTGATGGCTGTTCAAAGGACACTTGAATTCTTTGATTCATGGTCACCTTCTTCCATCTTTAAAGCCAACAACGGTGAGCCAAATTCCTCTCATGCTTCAAATCTCTCCTACTTCTTCCCTTGTTGCATTTCTCACTGAATTCACTCTGTCTTCCTCCTTCAACTAAGAGTCCATGTGATTAACTAGAATCACCCAGGGAATCCAGGATAAAATCTGGTCTTTAAAGTCAGCTAATTAGCAACCGTAATTACATCTGCAAAATCCATTTGCTATTTAAGGTAAAATATTCAGATTCAGGGGATAAGGGTGTGAAAATCATTGGGAGGAACCTACTACCAACTTATAAAATTCTCTTTAAAAATGTTTATTCACATAAAGACTGATTTTTATAAATTGGCACGTTCAATAACCTCAATCAGTACTAGGCACATTGTATTAAACTCTTCCCTTTGACTTGTTTTCCTATAAAATATTCATTATTATTTTCTTCGTTGAAAGTATCTAGTGTTAAAAAAGAGATAACAGATCCAAATTAGAGTCACTGTACTAAGCCCCATGTCAGCAACCCAAAACTTAATAGCCAGTCTAACTGCAGTTTTAAACTCCCTGGAATATAACCTTTAACTAGTCATTATGGAATTACCTGGTCAGCAGTTTAGATAATCTGCTGATAAACCCCTTCCTTTGTTCTCTTTAGGCAGATCCAATCTTTGCTAATAATTTCCTCTTTCCAAGCTATTTTTCTAAAGAAGATGTCTGGATGGCAAACAGACACTTGAAAAGATGCTCAACATCATTCATCATCAGGGAAACACAAATCAAAATTATAATAAGAGATCATCTCATCTGTCAGAAAGTCTAAAAAATCAACAACAGAATAAACAACAGGTGTTGGCAAGGATGCGGACTATTGGTGGGAATACAAATTGGTGCAGCCACTGTGGAAAACAGTACGGACGTTCCTCAAAAAGTTAAAAATAGAACTACCCTATGACCCAGCAATTGCACTTCTAGGTATTTAGCCAAAGGATACAAAAATACTAATTCAAAGGGATACATGCACCCAATGTTATAGCAGCATAATCAACAATGGCCAAATTATACAAAGAGCCCAAATGTCCATCAGCTGATGAATGGATAAAGAAGATGTCATCTTTATACAATGGACTATTGCTCCACCATTAAAAAGAATGAAGTCTTGCCATTTGGAATGATGTGGATGGAGCTAGAGAGTGCTATGCTAAGCAGAATAAGTCAGAGAAAGACAAATACAACATGATTTCATTCATATATGGAATTTAACAAACAAAGCAAATGAGCCAAAGGGAAAAAAGAGAGAAAGGCAAACCAAAAAACAGACTCTTAACTATAGAGAATAAATTGATGGTTACCAGAGGGGAGGATGGTAGGGGGATGGGTTAAATATGTGATGGCGATTAAGGAGTACATTTGTTGTGATGAGCAGCAGGTATTGTGTGAAAGTGTTAAATCAGTATATTATATGCCAGAAACTAATATTATACTGTATGCTAACTGGAATTTAAATAAAAACTAAAAATATCCCAGAAGTTTCAGTAATATCAAAATAACATCTATAGGAAATCACTCTTATTAAATATATATAATATGAAAATAAATGTTTGTCCATAATATTGTGATAAATTTTTAAGGAATAAGTATTTATGAGTAGAACTTGTTCATCAAAATGTCAATATAAAAATGTAATTAAGAAACATAAAATTATTTTTGTGCCTCTCGTTACAAAAAACAAATTTTGTGTAAGAAAACTTGAATTTTATTGTCTCTGCCACTAATGTAAGAAATGTGCTTCAAGTGGAAAAAAGGTGTTGGCTAGCTCTTATGAATTCTTTCTTTGTCAGGGATTGTTAATGACAAGGAAATTCTCCAATTTGGGATAAAATATTTAGCTATGGAAAAAGAAAGACACTAAGAAGACAGATCATATTTCTTCTAAAGAACCACAATATATGAAGAATCCAAACTTGTGAATTTCCATAGCGTTTTATCTTAATGTCTTTGATTAGCTTTTAACTAAATAGATTGTGACATAATACATATGTCTTATCTTCCAAGCTAGAATCACAGAACCATTGATTTGAATCACTCCAGTTCTAGTCAAGCACTCATTAAACAGAAGAATAAAACAATTCCTGCTCTTGGATTAGTGTGGCACTCTAATTCATTAGCTATAAAGGCTATGTTGGAAATATTCACAGATGTCACACAAACTCAGAGGCAGCTAACCATAGATGACATAAAGATTTATGGGAAAGTTAACTCCAGCAAGTTTTAGCAAGGTGAAAAAGAACAAGAAGGCAAAGTAGGTATCCTTATAATAGGAAACAATGTAAGCAAAGGTAGGGAGATAGGAAACAGCCTTTTAGAGTGGTGTTGAGGAAGCTTACAATGCTAGGTAAGAGTAAAGGAAGATGAAGGTGAAGAAGTAGACAGGAAAAGAATCATATGAAATTCTTATAAGTGATTCCATACTGCTCTATTCCTAACACTGGGCAAGTGTATTTGCATTTTCCCCCTCCACCCCTATCTTAGCAGTTCCCAAAATTATCAGAGCTCCACCTCTTCCTGGAAAACACACAAACAGAGCACCTTTATGCTTCTCTCCCACTACAGGACATTTTATGTGGGATTGAAAGCCTGTTTTCCGTCTCACAGTACTCTTAACTATTTCTCTCAGGGAGTCTTGGGATGCTTGTGATAATGGAATTTGATGTTTATCTCCTTTCTTATAGTAGAATTCCTTGGATGGGTATGTGTAATAGATCTATCATTATGTATATACTTCACACCATTGTACTTCACACATAATATTCATTCAGTAAATATTAACAGACTAGAAGAGTGTCACTCAATCAATCAATCTGCCCTGGTGCATACTAAAGTACTCAATAAATATGTTTTAAATAAGAGTGAATAAGTACATATAAAGTTAACACCATTTAATATGCAAATTATTTTGAGATTAAACTGCCTAAAAGGGATGAGACCAGTATATGAACAAAAATTATTAAATCTAAGTCACATGTTTGAAATGGGTGGTCTAAAAATTAATAAAAGGAAGACAATAAAGTCCAAGAAAGTATATGAGGAAGTAGAAACATAAGTTGTGTCTCAGAAGATAGATAGTGATTTTTAATCACTATATATATAGTATACAGATAAATGATGGGGTTGGGTTAAGGAAAATTAGAACATTTTTTTTTTTGACAAAGGCCCAGGAAGAAAAATATACAGTGAACATATTTGAGGATTCCAAATTATCTGCCTCATGTTCTCCATCTTTAATAGAAAAGTCACCAATCTTGGTAGATTTACTCCATCCCACTGTTCTCCATGGCCATGGATTCACAGGCTTTGAAATTGCATAGCTTTTCCCCTGCCACAAACCTGCTAACAGTGTCATCAATTACTTTCACCCAGGGCAACGACACAGTAACTATTCTATGGTTCAGCTGAGATTGATAATATGTCTCACAGATCTCGAGATAAAGACCTTAGACCAATGATTTATAGATGTAGATTCGTGTGCATTTTTTCCGGTATCCCATAATAATGCATTCATTATGCAGTTAGTCTTTTGCTGTGAACTGTAGGAAGATATATGGGACAATACATCAGACCGAGCAGAACAACAAGCCTTTTGCTAAACATGAAATCATGATCCAATTTCTGCAATAAAAAGTGATTCAGAGATTCTCTGCAGCAAATCATATTCAGAAAGCTAGGTGAATGAAAGAATATTATATATAATAGATTCAAACAGTGAAAGATTACTCATATGCATAGGTTTGTGGAGAATAATAGAACATCTTGAAGTTTCATAGACTAAAAGAACAGTCAAAAAAATTAAAGAGACTAGACTGGAACAACAGGTATGGACTTGAAGATACAGTTCATTAAAAAGTCTGTAAAACCAAATACCTAACTCTCCTGTCAGAAATGAAAATGAAAGAAAGACATACACTATTTTAGAACTATCTATGTATCTATGTGTCTATCTATCTATGTATCGTTTACAATTTTAACTTGTTGTTTTATGATGTCACTTTACTTCTAAAAGATGTCAGCCTAAATAATTCCTAGAGTAAAAGTTTAAGTCATGATATTAAAAATTGCTTTATTTTATTTATTTTCTATTCACTTTAGGTTTTAGTGAAGAAGTATGCAGAATGTTTGAATGTACTTCAAACCAGTAGAGCTATGCTTTTCAACATTTTGTTAAGGAATAATATGCATATAGAAAAGTGCATATTTCATCAACTACTCATAGCCATACAATGAACCTAGACAGAAATCACGAAATGTTCCAAAGTATTCTTCAATGAATACATCTTAATTATTATCATCAATGATAACAAAATCTATATAAGGCTCATAAAACTACTGCAAATGCATTGATCTTTCAGAACATTTTATCTCATAATTGCCGTCATTAAATTTATTGTTCTTGGGACACCTCGGTGGCTCATTTGGTTAAGAGGCTGACTCTTGATTTCGACTCAGGTCATGATCTCATCATTCATGAGATCCTCTGCATCGGGCTCTACCCTGACAGAATGGAGCCTGCTTGGGATTCTCTCTCCACTCTCTCTGCCTCTACTCCTACTCTCTTGCTCTCTCTCAAAATAAATAAATAAACATCAAAAAATGTATTATTCTTTGAAGTGATTGCAACAAAATAAGTGAAATCTCTCCTTGTGGTTAAATTAGGAAAACAGAACTATATCCCCAATTGCCTTAGTTATGTATTTCTGCCTAAGAATGTTACTATGAACTTTGCAGCTAAAAACAATCCAGATCTATTATTTCACAGTATCTGTGAATCAGGAATCTAGGCATGGTGTAGCTGAGTCCCCTGCAAGCCTGCAATCTAAGTGTCAGACATAACTGGGTTCTCATCTGGGGTCATCTAGGAAAGGATCTACTTTCAATCTCATACAGTTATTGGCAGCTTTTAGTTTCTCACAGGCTACCAGAGTAAGGGCCTCATTTTTTGTTGGCAGTCAGCCTAAGGCTGTCCTTGGCTCCTTGCTGTGTGGTCCTGTTCATATGGGACCTTATAAAATGGCAACTTGTTTCTTCAAAGCCAGAGAAGAAAGTCTCTTAGCAAGACGGTCATTTCAATCTCATGAAATATAACAATGTACATCCTATCATCTTTAGCATATTCTGTTGATTAGAAGCAAATTGTAGTGTTTTTAAAATTTTTTAATGTTTATTTACTTTTGAGAAAGAGAGAGAGACAGAGGCAGAGGCAGAGACAGAGCATGAGTGGGGGAGAGGCAGAGTTAGAGGGAAACACAGAATCCGAAGAAGGCTCCAGGCTTTGAGCTGTCAGCAAAGAGCCTGATGTAGACAGGGGGCTCAAATTCACAAAGCATGAGATCATGACCTGAGCCAAAGTCAGACACTCAACCAACTGAGCCACCCAGGTGCCTCAAGTTGTAGTGTTCTTAATTCAGATAAATTAAAAACTTAAACAAAAGGACCCAAAATCAAATCTCCCAAATATGCTTACTGACATACTTGGGATAGACTAAATCATACTGTGATAACTAACAGTTGCCAAAATATCAGTGGCTTAAAACAAAAGTGTTTATTTTTCACTTACACCAAATGTTTATTACAGGTCAATTAGAAATCTAAGTAGACTTAAAATCTGTTTGAAAGCCACACAATATAGAATATGTCTGCCCAATTTTCAGAAATTCAGATAAGAAAATCAATCTTTCAAATAAGGTAAATTACTTGTGAATAACTTTATTGAATAATAAATCTCATACAAATATTAAACTTCACTTTACACTTATCAAATGAGTCAACCTACAGTTGATTTTGAGGAACTCACCTATTGAACAGGATTACTCAAATACATCATAAATAATAAATAGTTTTTTGATAACCAAAATTAAGTAAGTCATAAAAATCTCCTGAATTTTCCTGATGATCATTAACACAGATAGACATGGAATAAATTCATTAAGTTTTAAAAGAAAAATAGACATTATAAAGGGATGAGGAATTACTAAGATGATTTATATTCCTTCCTGCCTGTACACAGTAGGGTGTATGAGATAGCTATTCCAGCTTTCTTTCAACATGAAAAGTATGATTGTACAACTTCAAAACATAATCCAAAAAGAATGGGCTTCTATATGAATGTCACTTCCCTTACATAAAAAGATGAGTGATTTTGTCCAACATGCAAGAATTATACTGTCAAGCAATCATTTGTTTGAATAACTACGTCTTCATTTTGTTAAGTGACTGCTCCTCTTTGGGCATATTACCAGTAAAATTTCCTAGCACTGGACAAAATTATATAATAAATACTTATTAAACTTGACCAAATGCCTGTCTTATATAAATCTGTTCAGGAAATGACTGAAAATAGAACTTAATGTAGTTTACCTGGTTAGACTGATTATATTGAAAAACCTAAACTATGAATGAAGCCACAAATTTTAAAAGAGTGCCAACAGAATCAAAGGTATGGAGTTGTGACTTACAGGAATTTCCTATATAAAATTTAATGTTTCTGAAATAATTTAGGTTCTGAATTTCTCTTTTAAGAACCTACTTCAAAATAGTACATAGTCTAGGGGTGCCTGGGTGGCTCAGTTAAGCATCTGACTCCAGCTCAGGTCATTATCTCACAGTATGTAAGCATGAGCCCCATGTTGGGCTTTGTGCTGACAACTCAGAGCCTGGAGCCTGTTTCAGATTCTGTATCTCCCTCTCTCTGCCACTTCCCCACTCACACTCTTGTCTCTGTCTCTCAAAAATAAGTAAACATTTAAAACATTTAAATAATAAAAATAAAATAGTACATAGTCTATGATGTGTTAGTGCTTTTGCTCTGTTAATCATGACACCATTTTTTTGTCTTCACCAAAGTAATTGAAGTTTACAACCTAATCCTCACCACAAAACCATGTGATGACCAAGTTTAAAGACAAGGTAGCTTTAAACAAAATGTGTAAGCTAGAGATAAAACAAACAAACAAAATGGGTCAAGCCATGGGACTGGATGAATACTAATGGGAGTCACTGAAGGAAAAATTAGAAGTCATTTCAAGGAGTCTAATCTGGTAAAGAGGGTAATGAGAAGTGTCCATAATGGTGGCATAATTAAATAATAAACTCGTAGAGATAAATGAAGCTTCCATGAGAGTGTGAAGTGGTGGTTTTCAAAGTGTGGTCCTCAAAACAAAGGCATCAGTATCACTTAGGAACATGTTAGAAATGCAAATTCTCAGGCCCTATCTCAGACCTACTGAAACATAAACTCTGGAGTCAGACCCAACCATCTGTGTTTCTGTGGATTCTAAATAACTCTACAGTTTGAGACCCACTGGATGGAGTCTTGGAAACAGATTAAAAAAATGGGCAGGGAATGGTTCACATGTTTAATGCTACAGAGAACCTGAGTATGAGGACATGAGAGTGTTCTAGAGCATGGAAAGCACCAGAGATGGTTATACAAGCCACACTAGTCCTTATGATGTATTTATAAGTATAGAATGGTGCTGTATATATTTATAGGACAGGAACTGTGTTCAACCATGTAATACTGGCCAGGGATATGACCTTGTAAGACAGTAGCTTAGTTAGGAGAGGTCACATACTAATGCCACTGGCATGAGCTGGAGAGAGAACTTATATTCTTTTGATGAGCTTATTCACTGCTTCTGAATCAACTTTCTGCCAAGTTACTTAAAAAGAGAACAGAGAGGGTAACTAGGACCATGTACCAAGGCAACCCAAAAGACAAGATATGAGTATCTACTCTATGACCTTAAAACCAGTACAATATAGACAAAAGTTTGGCTATATCAGAAAGAAGTAAAAATATTGGCAGCTCAAAAATATGAAGGACCAGATTTTTTTTTCAAATATGGGAGATACTACACCATGTTGGTGTGCTGAAGAGAATAATTCAGTGGAGAGGAAACATTGATAATGAAGAACTGAGACGGTGACTCAAGGTAGCCAAGATGAGCACAACCTTGTTGTGAAGGTTGAACTAGGAGAGAAGGAAAAAAAAAGTTTGGATTGAGTATTTTGTAGGCATCTACTCCTATCTGCTAATTTGGTAAACTAAAGGCCTGGAGAATCCCCCTAAAGATTAATGGGCTAATGATACAAGTAGTGTTAATGGCTCTTTCTGGACTATTTCTTGGCTATGTAAGTCACCAAGTTTTCTGTCTATGGAGAGATAGAGAAGCAGTATTGGGTCTTATGGTATAATCAAATAAGTTGATTGAACACCAGCTGCCACACTGTTGGCAACTGTGTCCAGGGTTCAGTGTGTTCACAGTGGTCCCTTTCCAGTTCTATGCATTATTATACAAGGACCCCCAATACACTGACCAAGGTAGGTTGGCCATCCACATCCATGGGCTTCAAAGTAAGGACTGTTTCTGGCCTCTTAGCCCAGTAGTCCCCAATAAGAGAAAAGATATTTTCTATTAGACAATGATCACCTTCATACAGGACACAGGTCATTTCTTTAGGTCAAAATGCCAGAACAAAAGCATTCTTTCTTTCCCTCTCAATATTTCCTTCCTTCTTTCTTCTCCCACTTACATGGGGATGGTGGACAGAAGTGAAATGACAAACTATAATACTAAGAAAATGTGAAATTTCTTATTGAAGACTCATTTTTTAGAATATTCTGGAGTTACACTCAGTGTTTATATGGTAACTGAGTTAGAAATACTTAACAAAGATGGAGAGTATAAAAGTATAAAATAATGTACTCTAATCCCAGTTCTTATTATCCCTGGAAATATAGGGAAAATGTCAGGAATGTATACAGGATCTTTAGAGAAAAAACAATCCATTTTCTTTCCCCAATAAACTGAAACCTTCCATAAGACAATGTTAAGGCAAATGAATTTTTGAGAGTTGTTTTGCGGTGCTTCATTTATGCTGTGGCCTGTATTTATAGTGATTTATTGGATGTGATAAGTGAAAATAAGCCATAACATGGTTTGCCTGACAGAACCATCTTACCAACAATTATAAATCATGCGTAACCACTTGGAACATAACACATTGTATTCTGAGAGAAATACAACTGTACAGGACACGACCCTCTCTGATTATATAACATTTATAGAAAACCAACAGCACCTGGAGCATGAAATAAAGTAAAGTCCCATATTATTTTATATTTCAACACTCTAAAGGCAGAAATACAAATTGGAATGCTCAGCTCTTTGATAGTGACGTCAGGCTCTCTGTGAAAGTTCAATGACCTGAGGAATTAACAATGAAGATTAATGACCTATTATAGTTCAAAATAGACTTTTTGCTTAAATAAAGAGTTAAATGTATCCACAGTGTCTGCCACAGAAAGTTAAGAAGAGCATTTCTCTCATATGACTTTTCTAATCATAGAACTATGCTGACCAACCTACTATAAATTCATGCTATTTTCAATTGGGTTCTCAAAGCTACTTGACAATCATATTATTCATTTCTAGATGATAAATTAGTTCAGTCCCTACAACTCAAATTTCAAATCTCTTCTCATCTTCTCAAATCCTCTTGCCTAACTTTCCCATACACTCCAAATCTTCAGGTATCCTTGCCTTAATTGTTTATCAAAGACATTTTTTTAAAGTACTCTTCAGTCCCCATCATCTATTTTGCTCATTCCCCCATCCACCTCCCCTCTGGTAACCATCAGTTTGTTTTCTATAGTTAAGTGTCTGTTTCTTAGTTTCTCTCTCTCTCTCTGTCTCTCTCTGTCTCTCTCTCTCTCTTTTCCTTTGCTCATTTGTTTATTGAAGACATTAATATTAGGACTATTAATCTGAAGCTCTCATTTCACTTAACATTTTTTATTTACTTATTAGGTATTCTTTGCTTGTATCTCTATGGCTTTTTTTCCCCCACTAATATGGTAATTATACACTTATTGTGCTACAATGATTTTATATATAGAAATATATTTCCTTTCATATTACAGATTACTCATGTACCAAAGCCATACCTAATACAAACAAAAATCTTCCACAGAGCAAAGCTTTTTACACTGACAGTTTTCAATTAATATTTGCTAAATAAATATATTTGGGAAAGAAATAATGATACCCTAGCTTCCATGTCCTTAATCTTTATTTCAAATTAAAAACAATGTAAAGGTATTGTATAGACTGTGCAATTTATTTTCAAATTCAAAAGCCAATAAGAGAAAAAAGAAACAAAAGTTATCTTGTGTAATAAAGGATCAGAGAAAGAAGTTCTTCGAGTAGGTATAGCCAAAATCTTTAAGTCTGTCTGCCAAAGTATGTTTTTAGAACACTTGTGTCATTCATGATGTTAAAATATGTATTGTAAAAAGTTTTGTAATCAAGAAGTTATGTTAAATGGTATGATCTCCTCTAGAAGATTCATATTGTATAGTAAGCTATTAAAGGATTTAAGGAGCCCTATAATACAAAAAAAAAAAAAAAATCTCATTTTACCCAGAATTTCGAGAGATCAGTAATTCTGTAAACATCTACTAACGTCTCACAGAACATTAGTATTTAGCGAATCATAGTTTGGGATTTTCCACCTTAAAGGAACTTGGAGAGAGTGGAATGGTTTTATTTGGCTATATAATCTTCTGAAAGTCCTGCGGGATTTATTTTATGTCATTAATTAGTTAATGTATCTGAAGATTTTATTAAGCACCATTTACGCATCAGCCTCTCTAATAGATACCATGATTACATTGAAACAAAATCCACTCACTTAGGATTTTTAACTTAATTGGGATATAATAATTCGTTCTAAATATCTGAATAATGAGTAGAATTTACTAGGCAAAGAAAACTATGGAAGGCAGAACATTTCCCACAAAGAAAATGACATGTCTAAAGGCCACTTGGTGGGAGGGACCATGGATATTCAAGTCATTGTGACTAGAGGCAGATAGCAGATAAGACAAGGTGTGGTAGCAGTAGGGCTGGAGCAGAATGTAGGAACAAAGCCATATAGAGCATCATAGGAAAAGTTTAAAAAATCATTTTTATCCAAAAACTAATGTAAAACCATTTAATTATCATCAGCAGAAGAGTGATATGTGTTTTGAAAAGATTTCAACTATAATGATAACAATTTGGATAGGTACAAAAGGGGATATGGGCAAATCAGTTAGAACTTCAGTAGTTCAGGCAAGAAATAATGATAGCTTGGTTCAATAGACTGAACTGTGTTTCTTTTAAATTCATATGTTGACTCTCTTATCCCTTCAAGTGACTATATAGGAAATAGAGCCTTTAAGGAGGTGATTAATCAAATGAGGTCATAAGAGTGGAGTCCTAACTCAATAGAACCAGTTTCTTTAGAGGAAGAGACACCAAATATCTATCTCTTTCAGTCATGTAAAGATACAGTGAGAATGTATCTGTCTATAAGCCAGAAAGATAGCTCTAAATGAATTAAACTCTCTTAGAATGTTGATTTTGGACTTTTAGCTTCCAGAAATATGAGAACATAAATTTCTGTTGTTTAAAGCACCCAGAAAATGACCTGAAGACTAGCAGAACAAACTCACTAACTCAAACTAAAGACAGAGATGAAGTCACATGGAAGGTATAGGAAAGACAGAGACACTATGGATTTGAACAGATATTGAGCCCTCTGGGGGAAGAAGGGAGCAATGAATGTGGAGAAAGGATAAAAACAGACCCTCACATCAGGGAGCCTATACAAGGAAGATGAACACATATAATATTTGGCTTTAAAAACTAGAGGGGTTTAATTTTATGAGTTAATAACAATCAGTGGGACATAAAGCTTAGAATTTTAAAAATAATAGGCTCTATTCTCAGAGAGACTGGAAGGTAATAGGAAACTGAGTGTCTGTCCTTAAAGACACAACAACCAGCCTGCAGAAGCATAGGTGCAGCAGGTTGAAAAATACCTAGGGCATAAGAGGGAGAGTTGTTTACTAATCTCAGAGCTTGGAGAGGGGCAGAGTTTACAGAGAGACTCTCCAGGAGCAAAGGAACTGACAGACTCCATTTCCCTTCCTCAACCCACTAGTATAAACACAGGGTCATCTGCAGGAACCAGCACAGGGGACATTCATTACCTAAATTGCTTACACCAAGCCCTGATCCTTGTGATTTGGTGGATCCACCCTTTCTAGTCACACTTGCTTCAGTCCCAGCATTGAAGGCCCCTGCTCCCAGAAGACCAATGTAAACCTTGCTAACACCATGTTTCCCAACCAAGGAGCTAAGCAGGGCTTCTGTTCCAATAGCAGTGAGCCCCCTCCACAGAAGACTGGTGTGCATCCTGTTAAAATTGTATTAATGATCAATACTTTGTTGATCTGTTCCAGTCAACCAGTCCTAGAACATCTGTGGTGGATGGTCTCAATTTGCAAGCAGACCAGCAGATACCTTGTTTAAAAAATGTGTTCTATACCCTCTAAAACACTTTTGGCTAGAACCCTTTTAAACTAGGGCCACAAGCCTGGCAGTGTGCAAGCAGCTGTAACAGGGCCAGAATCATGCCAAAGTGACTCCTGGGTGAGAGGAAGATTATGACACATACCAGTCAGGTGGTGGCAGACCCAGTAGTGGGCTCAAGGCAGATAGCTAATCTGATTGCTGACCCTGCCCACAAAGAGAAACTTCTCAGGAGACAACACTGGGAAAGTGCCCTGCAGTTTGATGCCACTGCATCTCTGGATTCAAGTCCAATGTGGGGCCCTATACTGGCCCACTAACACCACAGAGAACAATCACTGAACACAACAATAAAAGAGAGCCACTTACGATTACTAGAATGGAAGGAAAAAGTGGCCAGGACACAACAGTAGGGTGCATGCAAAACAGAGGGAAGACGTCCCTGAAATGCCAGGTTGCGGTGAAGAGGAGACACTAACTGCATGGCACAACAGGACCTCTCCTTCATATGGCCATTACCCTCAAGAACAGGAGACACAACTGACTTCCCTAACAGAGAAAAAGGCACAGAGAGTTAAACAAAATGAGGAGACCAAGGAATATGTCCCAGATGAAAGAATAGGACAAAACTACAGCAAGAGACCTAAGCAAAATGGATATAAGCAATATGCCTGATAGAAAATTTAAAGTAATGACCTGAAAGATACTCACGGGACTTAAGAAAAGTGTGGAGGATATTAATAAGACTCTTAACAAAGAGAAATAAAAAAGAATCAATCAGAGATGAAGAACACAATAAATGAAATTAAAAATATACTATATGGAATAAATAGCAGCTAGAGGAAGCAGAAGAATGAAGTAGCAACCTATTGGACAGAGTAATGGAAAGTAATGAGCTGTGCAGATGAGAGAAAAAATTTATACAAAATGAGCATAGACCTAGGAAATCCAGTGATTTTGTCAAGATAATAACATCTGCATTATAGGGATCCCAGAAGAAGAGAAAAGGGAGCAGAAAACTTATTTGAAGAATCAGTAGCCGAAAACCTCCCTAATCTATGGAAGGAAATAGATATCCTGATACAGAAAGCACAAAGATCACCCAATAAAATAAATCCAAGAAGGTCCATAACAAGACACACAATAATTAAAATGGAAAAAGTATTGATAGAGAATTTTAAAGCAAAAAGAGAGTGAGAGAAAAAAAGATAGTTACATATAAAGGAAACCCCATAAGGCAGAAAAAAATCAGCAGATTTTTCAGCTGATACTCTGGTAGGCCAGAAGTGGGTAGCATGATTTTGTCAAAGCTCTGAAAGGGAAAAAAAAAACAACAACCCTGCAGCAAAGAATAATCTATTTAGCAAGGTTATTATTCAGAAGAGAAGGAGAGATAAAGAGTTTCTCAGACAAACAAAAGCTAAAGGAGTTCCTGATCACAAAACTAGTCTTACTAGAAATGTTAAAGGGGATTCTTTGAGTGGAAAAGAAAAACCATAAGAAAGAGAAAGAAAAGTTGAAAGTACAAAAGCAGTAAAAATAAGTATATCTATAAAAATCAGTTAAGAGATTCACAAAATAAAAGGAGTATGAGATGTAAGTATTATACCATATACCTATAATGTGGGGAAGGGGGGAGAGGAGTAAAAAATGGGTATAAATTTAAACGATCATCAACTTAATATAGATTGCTATATGCAGAAGAGCTTATATACAATTCTCATGGTAACCACAATACAAACTGGTGATAGGTATGCAAAAAATAAAGAGAAAGGAATCCCAGTATATCACTAAAGAAATCCATCAAACCATAAGATGAGAGAAGAGAGCAAGAGAAGAAGGATCAGAGAACTAAAAACAAACAAAAAACTCCACAAAAAACATAAAATAAGTAAGAAAATGGCAATAAACTCATACTTAGCAATAACTCTTTTGAATATAAATGTACTGAACACTGCAATCAAAAGATATAGGGTGATAGAATGAATAAAACACAAGAATCATCTATATGCTGCTATAAGAGACTTATTTTAAATGTAAAGACATGTGGATTGAAAGTTAGGGAATGGAAAAACATTTATAATATAAGTGGATATGAAAGGAAAGCAATACTTCTATCAGCCAAAATCAACTTTATTTTTTTATTATTTTTTTGATGTTTATTCATTGAGATACAGAGAGAGAGAAAGAGTATGTGCATGGGAGGGGCAGAGAGAGGTGGAGACAGAGAATCCAAAGCAGGCTCCAGGCTCTGAGGTGTCAAAACAGAGCCCAATGTGGTGCTAGAACTCACGAACCATGAGATCATGACCTGGGCCAAAGTCAGACACTCAACTGACTGAGCCACTCAGGCACCCCAATCACCTTTAAAATAAATATTAAACAAGAGACAAAGAAAGATACTATATAATAATATAGGGGACAATCCAACAAGAAGATATAATAATTGTAGATAGTTATGTACCCCATATAGAAGCACCAAATACTTAAAACAGTTAACAGCAAATGTAAAGAAACCAATCAATAATAACACAATAATAGTGGAGGACTTAAAACCCCACTTACATCAATGGATGGATCATCCAATCAGAAAATCAACAAAGGGGGCCTGGGTGGGTTAGTGGGTTAAGTATCCAACTTCAGCTCAGGTCATGACCTCACAGTTAGTGGGTTTGAGCCCAGCATCGGGCTCTGTGTTGACAGCTTTGATGTAGCCTGCTTCAGATTCTGCGTCTCCCTCTCTTTCTGTCCCTCCCTTGCTCACACTCTCTCTCTCAAAAAATAAATAACATTAAAAATATTAAAAAAAAATCAACAAGAAAAAAGGGACTTTGAATGTTACACAAGACCAGGTGGATTTAACAAATACATTCAGAACACTGCATCCTAAGAATACATATTCCTTTCAAGTACACGCAAAACATCCTCCAGAATAAATCACATATGAGGCTAAAACAAGTCTCAGCAATTGAAAACAACTGAAGTCATACCCTACTTTTTTTCTGACTACAATGCACTGAAACAAAAAATCAACAATGAGAAAAAATCTACAAAGAGCACAAACACATGGAGGCTAAATAACATGTTACTAAACAATGAATGGGTCAATTAAGAAATCAAAGAAGAAACCAAAAATTACATGGAAACAAATGAAAATGAAAAGGCAATAGTCCAAAATCTTTGGGATACAGCAAAAGTGGTCCTAAAAGGAAAGATTATAGCAATACAGGTCTACATCAAGAAGCAAGAAAAATCTAAAATAAACAACCTAACCTTACACCTAAAGAGTTAGAAAAAGAAGAACAAACAAAACTGAAAACCAGTAGAAGGAAGGAACTGATAAAGATTAAAACAGAAATAAATGACAGTGAGACAAACAAACAAACAAAAATTGAACAAATCAATGAACCCAGGTTCTGGTTCTTTGAAAAGATAAAAAAATGATAAACCTCTAGCCAGACTCATCAAAAAAAGTGGGTGGGGGTGGCAGGGGGACTCAAACAACCAAAATCAGAAATAAAAAAGAAACAACAACCAATACCAAAGAAAAACAAAGAACTGTAAGGGAATATTATGAAAAATTATATGCCAACAAACTGGACAACCTAGAAGAAATGTTTAAATAACTAGAAATATAACCTCTGAAACATAAGCAGGATGAAATAGAAAATTTGAACAAATCAAATACCAGCAGTGAAACTGAATCAGTAATCAAAGCACTCCCAACACACAAAATCTCAATTCATTCAATGTGGCCAATATTATGCTAATAACAAAACCAGATCAGGACACCACTAAAAAAAGAGAAAGAGAACTACAGGACAATATCTTTGATGAACATAGATGCAAAAATCCTCAATAAAATATTAGTAAACCTAAGCCAATAATACATTAAAAAATCATTCACCATGATCAAGTGGGATTTATTCGTGGTACGCAAGGGTGGCTTAATATTTATAAATCAATAAGGTCATACATCAAATCAACAAAAGAAAGTATAAAAATCCTAAGATCATTTCAATAGATGCAGAAAAGGCACTTGACACAATATAACATCCTTTCATGATAGAAACTATCAACAAAGTAGATTCAGAGGGAAGATACCTCTACATAATAAAGGCCTTAAATGAAAAACCCACAGCAAACATCATATTCAATGGGGGAAAACTCAGTTTTTCTCAGGTCAGAAAGAAGTCAAGGATGTCCACTCTCACCGCTTTTATCCAACACAGTACTGGAAGTCCTAGCCATAGCAATTACACAACAAAAGAAGTAAAAGGTACCCATACTGATAAAGAAGTAACATTTTCACTATTTGCAGATAACATGATACTATATATGGAAAGCCCAAAAGACTCTACCAAAAACTACTATAACTGATAAACGAATTCAGTAAAGTTGAAGGACACAAAAGTCAACGCATGGAAATCCATTGTATTACTACAGACTATTCATGAAGTAGCAAAAAGAGAAATTGAGAAAACAACATCATTTATAATAGCACCAAAAATAAGAAAATACCTAGGAATAGACCTAACCAATGAGGTGAAAGATCTCTACTCTGAAAATTATAAAACATTGATGAAAGAAGGTGAAGACAACACACAAAAAAATGCAGACATTCAATGCTCACAGATTTGAAGAACAAATATTGTTAAAATGTCCATACAACCCAAAGCAATCTATATATTTAATGCAATCTCTATCAAAATGCCAACAGCATTTTCAACAGAACTAGAACAAACAATCCTAAAATTTGTATAGAACCAGAAAAGACCTGGAATAATAAAGCAATCTTGACAAAGAAAAACAAAGCTGGAGGTATTACAATTCCAAACTTCAAGTTATAATACAAATCAGTAATAATCAAACACTATGGTACTGGCATAAAAATAGACACATAGATCAATGGAACATAATAGAAAGCTCAGAAATGAACCCACACTATTATGGCCAATTAATCTATGACAAAGGAGGCAAGAATATACAATGGGAAAAGAATCTTTTCAAGAAACAGTGTTGGCAGAAATGGACAGCTACATGCAAAACAATGAAACTGGATCACTTTATTATACCATATACAAACATAAACTCAAAATGGATTAAGCATTTAAATACCAAGCATTTAAATACCAGGTCATTCTGAAACCATAAAAATCCTAGAAGACAGCATAGACAGTGATGTCTCTAACATCAGCCGTTACATCTTTCTAGATATGTCTCCTGAGGCAAGGGAAACAAAAGGAAAAATAAATTATTGGGACTACATCTAAATAAAAACCATCAAAGGAAAGGAAACAACCAAAAAAATTAAAAGGCAGCCTACTGAATGAGATATTTGCAATGACATATCCAATAAAAGGATAGTATCCAAAATCTATAAATAACTGATTTAACTCAATACCCCAAAAAAATGAATCCAATTAAAATTGGGCAGAAGAAATGTCTTCTCCAAAGAAGACATCCACATGGCCAACAGACACATGAAAAGATGCTCAGCATCACTTGTCATCCAGGAAATGCAGATTCAAACCACAATGAGATATCATCTCACAACTGTCAGAATGGCTAAAATCAAAACACAAGAAACAAGTATTGGTAAGATGTGGAGAAAAAAGAACCCTGGTGCACTGTTGGTGGGAATATAAGGCAAACTGGTGCAGTCATTCTGGAAAACACTTTGGAGGTTCCTCAAAAAATTAAAAGTATAACTACTCTATGATCTGGTAATTGCACTACTAGGTATTCACCCAAAAAGTACAAAAGGACTAATTTGAATGGATGCATGCACCTCTATGTTTAAAGCTATGTACAATAGCCAAATTATGGAAGCATCCCAAGTATCTATCAATAGATGAATAGAGGAAGACTATATATATATATATATATCCACACCACATAGTCTTCCTCTATTCATATATATATATATATATATACACATATACATATATGCCATACATGAATACCCAACCATATATATATATATATACACATACACACTCATACACAAACATATATATAATGGAATATTATTGAGACATACAGAAGAGTAAAATCTTGCCATTAGCAACAACATGGATAGATCTAGGGTGTATAATGTTAAGCAAAATAAACCAGTTAGAAAAAGACAAATATCCTATGATTTCATTCATATGTGGAACTTAAGGGGGAAAAAAGAGACAAACCAGAAAAACCAATCTCTTAACCATCCAGAACAAACAGATGGCTACCAGAGGGGAGATGGGTATGTTGATGGGTGAAATAGGTAAAGGGGATTAGGCATAATACTTATCAAGATGAGCACTGAATAATTTATGGAACTATTTAATCACTATATTGTACTCCTGAAACTAACGTAACACTGGATGTTAACTACACTGGAATTAAAACAAAACAAAATATTCACTTTCAAAAGAAGAATATGTTTTTATTTTGGAAAATATAAAATAACAACTCAGCTTTAAAAAGATGGCTTCTGAATTTAAAAAAAAGATAAATTAGGGGCACCTGGGTGACTCAGTCAGTTAAGCATCTGACTTCAGCTCAGGTCAGGTCATAATCTCATGGTCAGTGAGTTCAAGCCCCACATCAGGCTCTCTGCTGTCAGCACAAAGCCCTCTTTGGATATTCTGTCACCCTCTCTCTCCACTTTTCTCTCTCTCAAAATAAATAAACAAACTTAAAAAAAAGTAATAAAATAAAGCTAGCATTTTACATTTTATGTTATAGTATTACTTTTTTATTGTTTACATCTTTCTTCTATCTGAAGTTATATCACACATATGGAGTTAGGTTTGTAATCTCCTTAATTTTCCTATCACCTTAAAAGTTTTCACATTAATTCTAAAATCATTTTACAATTCACCTTTACATGTCTGGCATGAAATGACAATTTTTTTACATTCTAAATTTCATTGGTCTTTAAGCCTATTTCTATACCATTTTTCTGTCTAGATCATGAATCAGTAACACTCTGCCTAATGGCTCACCTAATTCAAAGCTTTTCTCTGTGGTAGACTTGGGTCTACCCTGTCCCCGTACTCAGCTTCTCAGAAGGCTTCCTGCCTATTCTGCAATGTGTACCATGCCAGTTGACTATTAATGTGTCATATCAAGTTTTATAAGTCTCTTTTCATTTGGATGACATATCTATAGATTAGGAAGAATTCGCATCTTTACAGCATTAAAATTATTATCCAAATATTAAGTGGATAATCTATTCAAATATTTTAAGTCCCTTCCCCTTATCAGGAGCCGGAGAAAACTATTATAATATTCTTCCAAGGATTATTATTATTTATTAAATGTTTATGCATTTTTTTCAGAGACAGAGGGAGAGAGAAAATTGTGGGGGGTGGGGGGCAGAGACAGGGGGAGATGAGATACAGAATCCCAGAATCCAAAGCAAACTTCAGGCTCTGAGCCGTCAATCCAACACGGGGCTCGAACTTATGAACTACAAAATCATGACATGAACCAAAGTCAGCCGTTTGACTGAGCCACCCAGGCACTCCCAAGGATTCTTATTTTAGATTTGAATTTTCTTTCTTTCTTTTTTTTTTTTTTTTTTTTGGTGCTCTTATTTTCTATTCAATTAGAAGCTTTTACTCTTGGTAAAGTATTCACAGAGCAAAACTTCTTAAATATTATGAAGAAAAAAAAACCTAGCAAACTTCATTCAAAATGTTTAAATGTTAAGCCATTAAAAACAAAAAGAAATGAGGACACTTACCATCAGCATTTCTATTCAACATCTTTTGGATATTCTAGCAAATTTAATAGGTCAGGTAGAAAAAAAAACCCTGATGCAATACATATTGGCCAGGAATAGAAAAACCTAGTTCTTTTCAGTGTCAACACGTGAAGACATGTTGCCTCCATTAGCTGCCTATCCAATGGCCGTTTCTACCATTGTTTTTTTTGTTTTTTTTTTGTTTTTGTTTTTTTGCTAACAAAACCACAGTCTTATTTGATACCTTCCCCTTTCCTTGTTACTCATGGATATACCATGCTTATATAAGTCAATCATGGGGTCCCATTTACCTGCTCATCTTCAAGGCATGTGACACAAGTATCACCAACTCATTTTTAGGGGAAGGACCCCAGCAATACTTGGGGAAAGCGTGTTTCTCAATGTTAAAAAGGAAGACAGGGAGAAAAGTCTCTCCCTTTGTGTGGACTCTGTACTTTACCTGCGATAGTAATATAACTGTGTGACACATGAACATGTACAGCCATCTCATAACAATGAGTGGGCAGCTGAGAGGAAGCTGACACGACAGGCCCAGTTGAAAAGCAGAAGGAACCCAGGTCTTTGTGCTGCTGAATTAAACAACTTTAGACTCTCTCCATCTATAAGACACTCATCATGTGACAGAATTAATTTTCCTTACGGTCTACAGCTATCAAAGTGGAGTTTTATTTCTGTTACTTGAAACAGAGAGTATATCAATGTTATACTTAGAAAAATCCAATAGTTTCTAGTAAAAATAACACAACAAAAATCAAAAATAACACAACGAAAGTCAAAACTACTAAACTGAATTAAGAAAATATTGGAAAATATTTGATATAAGGAATATTTGTAGAAAGCATTAGTTTTTCTCTAAAGGAATACTACCAAAGCAAAAAAAAAAATAAATTCATTTACAATATAAACAAGTGGACACCTGGGTGGCTCAGTTGGTTAAGCATCAATCTTCGGCTCAGATCATGATTTCCAGTTTGTGAATTCAAGCCCGGCATTGGGCCTGCTGCTGTCAACATAGAGACTCCTTTATGGCCTCTATCCCCTCTTTTTCTCTGCCTCTCCCTCCCCATGCTTGCTTTCTCTCTCTTTCAAAAATAAACATTGAAAAAAATACAAAAGAAAGTTAAGAATATACTTAAAAATTGGGGTGCCTGGGGGGCTCAGTCAGTTAAGTGTCCGACTTCAGCTCAGGTCATGATCTCACGGTTCATGGGTTCAAGGCTTGTGTTGGGTTCTGTGTTGACAGCTCAGAGCCTGAAGCCTGCTTCGGATTCTGTGTCTCCCTTTCTCTCTGACCCTCCCCTGCTCACGCTGTCTCTCTCTCTCTCTCTCAGAAATAAATAATAAAACATTAAAAAAATGAATATACTTAAAAATTGACAAAATGTATAGATTAAGAAAATTACGAAATTTTATCAAGGAACTTTAAAGTTAAAATCTGTATGGTACTAGAATGAGGGGAAAAAAAGAACAAATATATCCACAGAAACAAATACACACACATGCACACAAAAGTAATCTATGATAAAATTGTTTCAATTCATTTAGCAAAAGATAGCTAATATAACAAATAGTGCTACACCACTGGTTCTTTATCTGGGGGAAACAACAACAGCAAAAGTCCTGTTGTATACCATTTATGTAATCAATCCCAATAAATTAAAAATAAATGTAGAAAGGTTTTAAAAAGTAAATTAAAAAATAAAAGAAGAGGGACACCTAACTAGCTCAAGTTGGTTGAGTGTTTGACTCTTGATTTGGGCTCAGGTCAGGATCCCAGGGTTGTGGGATCAAGCCCCACATGGGGCTCCACTCTAGGTGTGGAGCCTTTTGGAGATTCTCTCTCTTTCTCCCTCTTCCCCTCTCCCCTACTCATAAATCCTCTTTCTCTCTAAAATAAAGTAAATAAATAAATAAAATTCTTAAAAAGTAAAAAAAAAAAAAAAAAAAAAAAAGGATATTATACATGTGTGACCTAGACATCAGGGAAGCTTCTAACTAAGACCAGCAAAGAGAAGTTATAGACATGGTATTCTATAACTAGTAATTACTATTTAGGAATTCTATCTAGGAATCTTTACTCTAAAAATGAAAGACAACCCAAATTAAAATATTGTCACAAGGCTGTTGACTGAGGCACTATATGTATTTGGCGTGGGTTGGGGAAAGAGGGTGACTGGAAAGAAATTAATGCCCAGCACTTGAAAAAAGTGGTTGAATAAATCGTAATTCAGTCATTCCATGAAATCATCTATAGCCATTAAAATGAATGAGGTGATGAAAATAAGATGTCCTATTTCAACTCTGGTTTTTATTTTTTGGCTTAACATGGTCAATTCTCTGCTTTTGAAATAGCCATGTAAATATAAATAAATATGGTAAAACCTTGGTTTGCAAGCATAATTTGTTCCAGAAACATGCTGGTGATCCAGAGCACTTCGTATATCAATTCGTATATCACTTTATATGCAATTCATATATCAAAGCAAATTTCCCCATAAGAAATAATGAAACTCAGATGATTCATTCCACAACCCAAAAATATTCATATAAAATGATTATAATACTGGAATGTAATGCAAAATAATAAAGAAAATAAAAATATCAAGAAAAATAAACAAATTAACCTGTATTTCCCTTTGAAAACCCTTCTGGCTGGTTTGAGGGAAACGAGAGGTTACTGTGTAGAATAACTTTCACTATCACCAATAGAATCATTGCATCTATTGGCTCAATGGAACCTTTTTCTTTTTGTGCAACTTTAACAAGGAACCTTTCCAATGACATTTGCTTCTGCCTCCTTTTCAGGGTTTCACAGAAATGTGACATTGCATTGTCATTAAACAGATTCATTGCTTTCACTGCTACAGCCTTATTTGAGTGGTGCTTTTCTACAAAATTTTGCACTGTTTCCTACATTTTACACATATCCTTAATCTCATTTGAAGTGAGGGATTCCTCTGCCTTTTTCTCCTCTTTTGAAAATGAGATGTAGACATAGACCTCTTATAAAATTTTGCAATTTTGGCCACTCGCATAACTTATTTGTACTTCTCAATGATTTCCTTTTTAATGTCCATCGTAATCATCTCCTTTTCTTACCGCCTTTCTTTTCAAACTTTTTCTGCATGGGAGGCATTGTATATACCACACGGATGCTGATTACAGTACAGTATTAATAAATTCTTGTCATAAACTGTATTTAATGTAACTGGCAATAGGACAGCAGAGAAAAGGATCTATATCTGCAGGCCGACTGAGCTATAATGAAGCAAAGCATTCCTAAGCTTACTCTTGTATGGAAAAGCAAAGGACTGTCTATAGGTGCTTTGAAGTGACAAAAAGTACACTAGTGCCAGTGTGGGCACCTTCCAACGTTCTGAAAAATCACTAATTTCTGTCAAACACCACAGCCTGAGACCAAGCAACTGAGCATAGGAGATGATCACCCACAATCCCACAGAGAGAAAGCGAGAGAGAGAGAAGAACCATTAGCTCAGTTGTGATCATGTGACATTCGGCATCACATACTACTCCTATTGCAAGATGTTGCTCATTTATCAAGTTAAAATTTATTGGAAATATTTGCTCATCTTGCAGAATACTCGCAGAACAACTTATTTGCAATCTAAGGTTTTACTTATATGCATATATAAAATCTATTGTATTATTCATGCTTATTTGCTCTTCTATATGTTGATATTGTCTATTTGATCTTCATGGGTTCCTGAAACAAAGTTTCATATAGCTGTTATGTTTCTGTGGATTTTTATCTTATATTTCATGCAGTTTTTGATTTATGAAATTTGAGGCTATGTTATTAACTGGATGAACATTCAAGCAATATCTTCATAGTTTTTTATCTTTTTATATTTCAAAGAACACTTCTGAGATATTTTAATCCTTGATTTTACTTTACTAATTTATTTTTGTTTGCTTTTGCTTAGTCTATTTTTGCACATCCTATTACTTTCAATCTTTTCGTAATTATTTATTGTAGATGTACCTCTTTTATATAGTAATTAGATATTGATTTCAATCTAGAGAAATTTTATTTTACTTCATGTATTTTTTTTGAGAGAGAGCACGTATACATGTGCTTGAGCGGGGGAGGGGCAGAGGAAGAGGGAAAGAGCATCTTAACCCAGTGCAGAGCCTGACACAGGGCTCAATCTCACAACCGCGGGATCATGACCTGAACTAAAATCAAAAGTCAATGCTTAACCAAATGAGCCACCCATGTGCCCCGAGAGAATTTTTATTTTAAAAGGTATTATTTATCTCATTTTTAACTTTAATATAACAAACAGTTTTATCTTAATTTTGTTAGCTTACTTCATATAACATAGTCTTCATTAAATATCTTACTCATTTTATTTTCTCATTTAAGTTTTATTCTCCTTGAGGGGTTTGTGTATGTGTCCTCCATTTGATAATTTTTATTATTTTTTAATTGTAAGAAAAAATATATATCATAAAATGTACCATCTCAATCATCTTCACCATTTTTAAATTTTTTAAATGTTTATTTTTGAAAGAGAGAGAGAGAGCACATAGGGGAAGGGCAGAGAGAGAGGGAGATACAGAACCAAAGCAGGCTCCAGGCTCTGAGCTGTCACCACGGAGCCTGACGTGGGGCTTGAACTCATGAGCTCTGAGATCATGACCTGAGCTGAAGTCAGATGCCCAAATAACTGAGCCACCCCAGGAACCTCTCATCTTGACCAGTTTTAAATGTAAAGTAGTGTTAGTTATATGCACATTGTTGTGCAACAGATTTCTAGAACTTCTTCATCTTGCAAAACTGAAAATAGATTCACTAAAATATAATTCCACTTTTCCCTTCCCAAGACCCTGGCAACCACTATTTTAATTTCTAAGAGTTTATTTTAGATACTTCATATGAGTAGAGGTATAAATACTCATCTGGTATTTGTCTTTTTGTGACTGGCTTATTTCATTTAGCCTAATAATCTCAAAATTCATCCATGTTGCATATGGCAGAATTTCTTTTCTTCCTAAGGCTAAATAATATTCCACTGTAAAGATCACATTTACGTTATACATTCATATGTCATAGGACATTTAAGTTGTTTCCACATCTTGGCTATGGTAAATGATATTGCAATGGACATGGTGCTAATATCTTTTCAAAATCTTGATTTGGGAGGATGGGGATAAACAGAGAAATGGGATCATATGGTAGCTCTACTCGTAATTTTTTGAGAAACCTTTATTCTGTTTTCCACAGTGGCTATACCATTTGACATTCCCACCAGTTGTGCACAAGTTTTCAATTTCTCCACTGCCTCACCGACACTTGTTTGTTTGTTTGTTTTTAAATGTTTTTTATTTATTTCTAGGAGAGAGAGAGAGACAGCGTGAGCAGGGGAGCGTCAGAGAGAGAGGGAGTCACAGACAGAAACAGGCTCCAGGCTCTGAGTTGGCAGTCAGCACAGAGCCCGACGCGGGTCTCAAACCCACGAACCGCGAGATCATGACCCAAGCGAACCGACTAAGCCACCCAGGCGCCCAACACTTGTTTGTTTTATGGGAATGGCCATCCTAATGGGTGTGGAGTGATATCTACTATGGTTTTGATTTTCATTTCCCTAATGATTGGTAATGCTGAGAATCTTTTTATATGCTTTTTGGACATTAATATATATTCTTTGGAGAACTGTCTGTTCAGATCCTTTGCCCATTTTTAAGTGCATTTTTTGTTTTGTTTTTTAATTACAGGAGTTCTTTCTATATTCTAGATATAATCCTTTATCAGATATCTGGTTTGCAAATATCTTCTCCCATTTTGTAGGATGCCTTCTCACTCTGTTGATGGATTTCGTTGCTGAATAAGTTTTATGTCTGAAGTAGTCCCAGTTGTCTGCTTTTCCTTTCATTGTCTATGCTTATGGTGTTATATCCAAGAAATCAATGCCAAATCAAATGTCATGAGGCTTTTTTACTATGTTTTCTTCTAAGACTTTATATAGTTCAGGTTTAATGCTTAAGTCTTCAATCACTTGTGATTTATCTTTGTATCTGGTATAAATAAGGACCCAAGTTCATTTTTTTCATGTGGATATCTAGTTTTAATAACACTATTTGTTGAAGAGACTATCTTTTCTCTATTGTACAGCCTGAACTACAATTCTACTTTTGCTGAAGATCTTTTGATAGTGTTTTGAAATTAGGGAATATAAGTCTGCAGTTTTGTTTTTATTTCTCAAGATTGTTTTGGCTATTCAGGGCCCTTTATGATTTCATATCAATTTTAAACTTATTTTATTTATGCAACAAATACCTTTGGGATTTTGATAGTGATTGCACTGAATCTGTACATCACTTTGAGGACTATGGACATTTTAACAGTATTAAGTTTTTTGATCCATGAGCACAGAATTTGTTTCATTTATTTATGTCTTTAGTTTCAACAGTGTTTTGTAGCTTTCAGTGCAAAACACTTTTGTTTCCTTGGTTAAGTTTATTCTTAAATATTTCTTCTTTTTGATCTATGATAAATGGGATTTTTTTCTTAATTTCCTTTTTGGATTGTTCATTGTTAGCGTATATAAATGCAACAGTTTGTATGTTCGACTTTGTATCCTGCAACATTTTTAAATTTATTTGTTTTAACAATTTTTGGTGACATTTTTAGGGTTTTCCATATGCACAAGATCCTGCCATCTGCAGAGATAAATTGACTCCTTCTTTTTCTATATGGATACCTTTATTTCTTTGTCTTGCCTGATTGCTCTGGCTGAGACTTCCTGTACTATGTTGAATAAGAATGGTGATAGTGGGTACTTTTTCTTGTCCCTCATTTTACAGGAAAATCTTTGAACCTTTCACCGTCGACCATGATATTAGTTGTGGACTTTTCATATATAGCCTTCATTATGTTTAGGCAATTTCTCTCTATTCCTAGTTTGTGGAGTGTTCCTATTATGAGAGAGTGTTGAATTTTGTGAAATGATTTTCTGCGTCTATTGAAATGATTATGTGGTTTATATTTTTCATTCTGTTAATGAGGTATATTTACACTAACTGGTTTTATTATAGTGAACTCTTCCTACATTTGAAGAATACACCCATTTGGTCTTGATATACAATCCTTTTAATGTGTGGTTAGTTTTTCTGCAAGTATTTTGTTGAGGAATTTTACATGAATATTCATTAGGGATATTAGTTTACAGTTTTATTGTAGTATCTTTGTCTGACTTTAGTGTCATAGAATTGTTGGCCTCATGTAATGAATTTGGAACTGTACTATTCTCTAAATTTTTTGAAAAATTTTGAGGAAAGTGTGAATTCTTCTGTAAATATTTGGTTAAATTTACCAATGAAGCCATCTGGTCCTAAACTTTTCTTTGTTGGAAGTGTTTTTACTTATAACTAATAGGTATTTTTTAGATTTATTTCTTCATAATTCAGTCTAGAAGATTTTATGTTTCTAGAAATTTATCCATTTTTAAAATTTTTCAGTTTGTTGACATAATTACTCTTTTGTAATTCATTTAATTTCTGTGGCATGAGTTACCATATTTCTTTATTCATTTCTGATTTTTGTTGAGTCTTTAATATTTTTATTTTTCTTAGTCTAGATAACAGTTTGTCAGTCTTACTGATTTTTTCAAAGAACCAACTACTAGTTTTGTTGCTTTTTAAATTGCTTTATTATTTTTTATTTTATTTATTTCCTCTTTAATCTATATTATTTCTTTCCTTCTACTAACTTTGGGTATAGTTTGTTCTTCATTTTCTAAATAGCATATATTCATTTAATTTATGTTTAGGAGTAGAGTCAAGTTCTCTCCTGAGGTAGAGGAAAAACAGCAATCTTCATACTACATTTTTAACATTTTTGTTTTTAAATAACAAGTTATCCGACTAGAGCAGATAAATTTGGAGAAGAGGTAAAAGGGTGAGTGCATGCATGTGTGTTTATGTGTGCATCTGTGTTTCCTAACAACTTTCACAGCTTCCAGAGAATGAGAACAACAAAAGTGTGCAACTCTGGCAAAGCTAAGAAAAACACCAGCCTGGGAGCAAAGGGCAGACTTAATATCTGCCAGCTGTCTGAGCTGCTTTTGCATTGCAGGTAGATTCCAATATTCTCACTGCTTTCTTTCTAACTTGCTTTATATGAGGGCGAAAGCTAGATTCAAGACTAATTTATTGTTTTATAACTTCTTTTTAGACTAACTCATTTTTATACAACCATCTCCCCTCTTCACTGTATGGCCATTGCTGCTTCTTTATTCATGTTCTAATAGTTCCATTGTATCACTTTTAATTTTTAATTAATTTATGTTTCTGATTTATAGCACATTTCTATCTACTTCAGACTAGACAGGACACTAGCAATAAAACAATAAATTACTAAATTATAAAACAGATGGAATTGTAAATACGGAGTATATATTTGGGATTGCTGAGTAGTTTTCTTTCTTTTTCCATATTAATTAATATCCCATTTGATTAAAATTTGAGAGCAACCCAGTTTTACTGTAATTATTCCTTCAACCCCCAAACCTCTACCTTTTTAAAGGTCTCATGGGGAAAACTAGTTGCATTTCTATGTCAACCAAAAGTGAAGCCACTCCAAACAGGCCAGACCACCATTCACATATAATATTGTGTAAGTTTAAGGTATACAAGATGATGATTTCATACATGTCTATTTAATGAAATGATTGCTACAATAATAAGGTTAACTAACATCTCAATCACCTTCCATAATTCCTTTGTGTGTGTGTGTGTGTGTGTGACCAGAATATTTAAGATCTATTCCCTTAGTAAATTTCAAATATACTATATTGTTAACTATAGTCGCCGTGTTTTATATGACATCCTCAGAACTTATCATCTTATAACTGGAACTTTGTACGCTTTGAGCAACATCTCATCCCCTCCTCACCAGTCCCTAGAATCTACCAATTTACTATTTATATGTCTTAGAGTCCAATGTAAATGATGCCATACACTATTTCTCTTTGTCTGACTTATTTCACTTAGCACCATGCTCTTACGTTTCACCCATGTTATCACAAATGGCAAGATCTCCATCTTTTTTATGACTGAAAAATGTTCCATTGTATTATCTACTTGGCATTTTGAAAGGCACATATTTTATCTCTAATATAATTGGGTTCCTATTTTCATTGTCTATGGCATATGCTAGTGTTTTATGTAAGATATTGTTTTCACAGAGAATATGCCATACAAGTTTACACTGTTTTTGTTGTTGGTGGTAACAGACTGCATGTTATCTCATATGTTATGAAAAGGAAATGGTAAAAGAAAATAGAAACATAAGGAGGAATCTGAGGAGCATGAGGAGAACAAGAAAAATAAGGGAAGTACATAAATAAAATGATAGTGATTACAGGTCTTTTGCAGTTAATGTGTTTTCATGACCTAAAACCAACAAATGATAGTGATTAAATATTACTCTTTCTTCCTTTTAAATAATAAAAATGAATTATTTTATGTAAAAATTTTATGTAACACTCTAAACATGCAAAATAAAATCTATTGTTAAGATATTATACATACAATATAGCTAATCGTCAAAATGTAAAAATTTTATGGTATAAAATTTGAATAAATTAATATTCAAACATTCTACAGCTGCAAATTTATATTTATTTTTCTAAAAATATATTTGATGTTAAAGAATCTACCATATATGACTCTAAGTTTCTATCTTTATTTTCCAAAATTATGTAATATGATTAAATAACCCGCTCTTCCAGATGAATTAAAAACACCAAGTCTTCGTTCCTAAGTAGCATTAAGAAAATTCCAGGAGATGATTAGAGGAAGAACTAATAAAGGAAACAAGATAAAGAAAGAAAAAAATAACAGTATTTAATAGCATGGAATCAGGATTCTTATCCTGTTATTTATTTTAAATAGAAAGCAAGGACTTTGGAACAAACTCTTAAGAGAGTACAAAGTACTTGATGGGACACTAAGATAGAGTATAATAAAATTTGTTACAAAGTTATTCACTAAAAGAAAAGAGAAATAGGGAGAGTACCAATGATTTGATCTAAAAATTATTTAATCTGCCAAATGATTTGGGGTATAACTCAACTTACTTCTCTTTCATGAACTTCCTTTGTTCTTTAAACCCAAAGCAGTTACATAATCTCTTTTTGTAAAATCCTATACTGCTTTGTGACATCCCATAAATTTGATTATTATTTAATATTTCTGTGAATTCAAAATGATATCACACCTATTTTATAAGTTTCAGTATGGCAGGGCTCTTCTCGGTAGCCTGAAACACACCTAATATGATGCTTACTTCCTGCTGTAATTATCTCTGGGTCTCCATCTCACTCAGACATTCATTAATGGACACACAAGATTATCCAGCTCCTCACAGTTGTGTTCCACCCCTGATTGCTAATTAAGCAAGAGCTGGCTTTTAACGAGTCTTCCTTCACTTCCCTTTCCTTCCTATACTTTCTTTCAGATATTAAGATTTTTCTTTCAGAATAAAACATTTATTTGTGTGACAGGCTTATAAAAAAAACACCTGTCATCTTTATCTTGCTTCTACATAGGGCTGCAAATTTCCAATATTGTAATATATAATTGCAATAAATAAGTATACAGTAAAAGCTACTGTCTCATTTTTCTTCTACGGCTGCAAAGATTCTCACTGTGTATCTTTTCTCTGAGACCCTAGTACATTAAAAAATCTAGAAAGTATTTTTTCCCAATGATGTTTCTTCAGAGATGCAAATTTCTCTGTTTTATAATTGGATTTAAGGTACTACACACATTTAAATTTTTATCTTTATTTATTTTTATTTTTTAATATGTATTTATTTTTGAGAGAGAGAGACCATGAATGGGGTTGGGGCAGAGAGAGGGAGACAGAATCCGAAACAGGTTCCAACCTCTGAGCTGTCAGCACAGAGCCTGATGCAGGGCTCAAACACACAAACTACAAGATTATGACCTGAGTCAAAGTCAGATGTTTAGTGGACTGAGCCACCCACACACCCACATTTAAATTTTTATTTATTTTAAGTGTTTTTAATGTTTATTTATTTTCTGAGGGAGAGAGAGAGAGAGAGAGACTGAGCATGAGCGGCGAAAGGGCAGAGAAGGAGACACAGAATCAGAAGTAGGCTCCAGGCTCTGAGCTGTCAGCACAGAGCCTCACACGGGTCTCAAACTCATGGACCATGAGATCATGACCTGAGCTGAAGTTGGACGCTTAACTGACTGAGCCACCCAGACGCCCCTAGATAACTGTTTTTAATGCAACACTTCTGGCATCTATAGTCTGTCAAAAATAGGAAAATGGAAAGATTAGCGGCGATGGCTATGTATTTCAAAAAAAGTGGGAGTGAGGAAGGGGAAAAGCATATGGTGGAGGCATAGACTGTTTCTGCATGTTTAATATCGAGCAATAAAAGAAGGTTTTGCAAAAAAAAAGTATTCTTGTCTGCTCTACTCATTTACTCATGCCATTTATTATAAACTTTGTTTTAAAAACTTATCTGTTCCTGTTTCCCTATCAAATTGGAAAGAATAAAAAGAGAATATCCTTGTAATGCCAAATCTAAATTCCACTTGATTGCTATTTCTTACCCAACCCGACTTCTATTTCACCACTTTTGTTAAAAATATTACCAAGTGTTTAATCCCATGACAGTCATTTTCAATACTGGCTACATATTAGAGTCACTAGGGGCACTTTAAAAATACCACTATTATGCCTCCACCCTTAGAGGTTCTTATTTAATATTTATCAAATGTGTCTTTTACTCCAGTATGTTTTTAAAAAGTTTCTGATATGATTCTATTGGGCATCCACAATTAGGATAACTAATTTTGCCACCTGTTAAATAGTGGAGGATAAGGGAGCTTGGGTGGTTCAGTCAGCTGAGGGTCTGACTTCACTCAGGTCATGATCTTGCAGTTTGTGAGTTTGAGCCCAGTGTCGGGCTCTGTGTTGACAGCTCAGAGCCTGGACCCTGTGTCTCCTTCTCTCTCTGTCCCTCCCCCACTCATGCTCTGTCTCTCTCTGTCTCTCAATAATAAATAAACATTAAAAGAAATTTTAAAAAATAGTGGGGTATACACACTCTCTACTCTCTCTCCTTTACAAATTTCATGAGTGGATCTAGTCACTTAACCTGTTTAGTGTAACATATTTTCTTATAAAATGCTACAGGAGGTGCCACAGGGCCAGTTCTTCCAGAAGCCAATCTAAGGCAAGGATTCCAGTGAAAGGACATATTACAAGCTTCCAGGAATAATCATAAAGGCTGTAAGGAGAGCAGAACAAGGAAGGGAGACAAACCAAACACAGGTACATTTTCAGGAAAATTTCCAGACAGCCTCATACCATGAGGAGTTCTGGGGTGTTACTTACACCTCAAAGTTGGTCACAAAGGGAGGCAAAGAAGCTTGGCTTTGTACTCTTGTACCAGTCAATGTCCATGGAAGGTTGGGAGGTGGTGGATGCCCTAAGAACTCCCAGGATGTCCAGCAACTTCTACAAATGAAAAGGCTCCATTACAATCCTCCAAAAGTCATAGGTAAGAAGCATTAGAAGGAAAGCACCCAGAACCCAGAAGCTGGAAGATGAACTCAGAGAGAAAACAAGGGGTCCCAGTGCGCAACTTGACAATAAACTATTTAAGAAAAAAATACAGATAAATGTACATGTATACAATTTTAATAATAAATAAATCAAACATTTAAAAAATGCATTCATTACAGTCCATCTATGCGCTCCCACCTAAGAGAAAGTGCAAGATGGTGGTGGAGGTTACAGAGCTGCTGAACTAGAACTCTAAGACATTTTCTAGGTTAAAAAAAATAAAGCTATAAAATGCTATCTGAAATGAGCCTTTGGGGATCTTTGTTTTCTAACAAATATTTTAAAGCTTCTACTTTCTTTCTGCTTCAATAATCTTTTGATTCCTGCTTTAGTAACTGCTTGACAGTTTGACAGGGATACTAATTAATACCTACAACTTAATTCTTTCAAGGAAAGTTAAGGAAACACCTTAGAACTTTAACAAATGAAAGAAAACATTCTTCACCATGGTGCTTGTTCACTCTTACCAGTTGGAATGCTAGGTGGTTTGTAATCAAATTTGAAGCCATGTGATACAACCAATGATTTACATAACTGAGCATGTATGTAAAAGATAGTTTTACATTTATCAAAAATTTATTTAAATAATTATGAGTACGTCAAAATAATGAATGCATTAAGAAAGAGGCATCTATTACAGTTTAGTCTCTGTCATCTGTTTTAATAAGAAACCCATGGCTATGTAAGACTTATGTTCAGGTGATTTAGGCTTATAGCAATTCCATTTCCTTACTTGTAGAGAATTAGTAGAACAGAAAGCAAGAACAGCCTTTCAGGCAGTTTAAATCCTTTTCCTTTGGAAAACTATAATAAATGAAGCACAACATTTTCACTGAAAATGAAAAAAGTGGTAACTAAGTAATTTACCCTGAAAAGTAGAGCTCTAATCCTAAGGATAATATTTTCAAGCATACTAAATTTGACTTGCTGAGAGAATGTATTAGAGAAGCACTAGTGTTGTAGAAATTCATGGTAGAACCTCAACACTCAGCCACAGAAAATCAGTCTAGGAATTCTGACCAAATTTTCTGACCACACTCTTTGCAGCTTTACTTAACCCTTTTAAAAACATGTCACTTTTTGCTATTGTCAGTGAATTGCCAAAATACCTATATTAAATAAATAGGACAGGACTAGAATATAGTCGAAATTTAAATTCCTTGACAATGTGTTAAATTAGTAATTAAATGAAAGAAATTAACAATATGTTATAAGAAGAATGAGTGAGTGAGTGAGTGTGTGTGTGTGTGTGTGTGTGTGTGTGTCAGGGGAAGGCTAAGTAATTTTAAGTATCTATTTGCCTTCTCTACATCATTTACATCATATAAATTATTTCATTAACACTCACACAGCCCTAATAGATACATGAAGCATAATGTCAGGATAGGACACTAATAATTGAATAGGCAAAAACATTTGGTCTAGGTGACACAGCTATGTAACTCTGAAGTTGGGACTGAAATTTGTCTACCTTCAAAGTCTGTGCTCTTTTCCATCACATCAAGCAAGAAAAAGGAAGTATGCAACTGAAAAATATATGAACACCATTAAACTTTCTGCCTTTTCTGAGATCAAAATCTACCGTTACAAATTTGGGTTTCGATTTAGGTGAATGGGTCAATCCTGACTGTCCTTCTTATCTTTTGAAAAAGTTTACTTTTTACATTGCAATGAAGAAATTCATTTTTGAAATTTCTCTGAAAAGGCATCAGAAAATGCATAAGAAAAATCAAGAATAGTTGCCAGCTGACCTTGTCCTCCAACTGTGCTCTGAGAGCAAGAGTGGAAAGGATTCATGCCAGCTTCCTGACATCTGAATTTCTTTATGCCTGGATAATGAATTCTCAAAACAACCTACACTTTCTTTGTTACTTGTATTTTGTTTCAAAAGGAAACATAAAAAGGAGTAGAAAAACATTGTTTCCTTGATATTTTTTCTGGAATTTGGCAGCAATGACAGAAGCATTTGTTTCCTAACAAAAACAGACACTTACATTCTCAGGTGCTCAGTGTTTTGAAATGACAACTGAAGGTAAGGACAGAATTGTTAATCAGGATTCCAAAAGCAAAGACTGTCAGTAAAGAGAGTGATTTTTGATGTGGAAGACAGGGTTTGGGTTTATGTAGATGTTCTTTCTTCTGATATCTTAATTTATGTTTTTGATGAAAACATTCAGTTTCTTTCATCTTGTTCTAGAAGTATATTTTCTTCATTTGGGCTCACTGAAGTACACAGGTTTCTAGGTAAAACACAGTGATACCTGTTACAAGCACTTACCAGGATCCAGGACTTCTCCTAGTGTTCAAGAAATAATAGTATTCAAGAAATAAGAGTGTACAACACACAGCAACCGTGCCCTCAGGGAGCTTACAGTTTAAGGGGAAGCAGATGATAAGCAAAATATATAGCGTGTTAGAGACAGTGGTAAGTATTATGCCAAAAAACCAAAACAAAACTTCGGAAGGGGATCCGAAGGATTGGGGGCTGAAATTTTAGAAAAGGTAGTCAGGGATGGCTTCACTGAGAAAATGACTTTTTAATAAAGAAAGTGCAAATATAAGTATTAGGAAAGGGGCAGGAAATGTGATAGCAAGTGCAAATGGAAACTCGTAAAGCAGCCTAGTAGATAGGCAATAGATTATTACTAGTCCCACAAGAAGGTACTGAAGTTATACAAGTGAGAAGACAGTAAGTTATGTATTCTACTAAACTACAAATACAAATGTCTGAGGAAAGTTTCCTTTGATGTAAGTAGTTTTAATTTTTAAGCACACCTAAATTTACAAAAAAAGAAAGAAATTGTTTTGGAAGTCCATTAGAGTATTTCAAAAAACCAAAAGAAATGGGGCCATGACAAATGCCAATACATGGTGAAAACCAATTAAATGGTGACATGGAATATTAATTACAGAAGGAAAATCATCATTTAAACAAATTGCCATCTAAAACAATCTCTCTCCTATAGAAAGACTTTCACCTAAAGCATACTGTGCAGCTCTACCTACGGCTATCTGCTTCCTTCTCCATCTTTACTTCTCTGAGCTCTGGTGTCCTGGCTCCAGGTATAATGTAACAAGGATTGCATTTAGAATCAGAATGCCCTCCTCACGAGCACATTTTAGACAAGTTGCTTCTCTATCTTAGACCTGTTTATTCCAACCATATTTCCTTTCAGTTACATTTTATGACTTTAGTAAATATATGGGGGCTAATTGATCGTGTTCCACTTGGAATTAACCATTTGTAATGAGATCACTCAAAAAGGAAAATTTTAGAAGAGCAAAAGGAAAATTAAAAATATTATTTTCATGAAAACCTGTGTTTAGAGGGTAGAAGAAAGAGAGATTAGAAGGATGGGGAAGAATCAGAAGAACAAAAGGAGCCCTTTGGTGGCTCAGTCGGTTAAGCGTCCGACTTCAGCTCAGGTCATGATCTCATAGTTATTGAGTATGAGCCCCACATCTGGTTGTCTGCTCTCAGCACAAAGTTGGCTTTGGATCCTCTGTCTTCCTTTCTCTCTGCCCTTCCCCAACTTGTGTGTACTTTTTCACTCTCTCTAAAAATAAATAAAATGTTAAAAAAAAAAAAAGAGTAAAAAATAATCGCAGAAAGTAATAGAAGACATAATCACAAAAAAGAGCTGGAGATCAGTAGTGTCTTCTGAATAGGTATGAAGGTCAATCAGTCAGAAATAACCATTTAAGTTGGTGACAAGATTATTTGATAACCAATATGGAAAACAGGTTTGGAGTGAGAAAGAGGGAACAAAGATGGGGTATAAAAGTGGAGGAGCCAAACTGCAACAAATTTTATAGTAAATGGGTGATGACTGTAGAAATGAATGCTCATTACTTTTTTTGAAGTTTTGGTTTAATTTCTTTAAATTAATTGTAATACTGATCATAATCCTTCTGACAAACTCTGTTTCTTTCAAACATGAGTACAGTCTAATGGCAATAAGTATATTTCATGGACAGATGCCATGCACAATCAATAAATCCAGACAATGCTATTGCATGTTCCCTATGATCCCTAAGATTGTCTTCCATAAAATTTTGGCGGTGGAAAAATTCCTAATAAGAAGCAGATGTTCTTTCATTGAAACTTTCTGTACCTTTGAAAAGTAATCACGGAGATTAGTTTAAATAGCATCTTCCCTGCTGTACTCACTCGGGTGGTCATCTCATTATATGATCAGGATACATGCACTCTGTTATTAGCCTCCAAGATATCATTATTTTTAAATATGAGGAATTGAAAGATAGTAAGCTCTTTATTTCCCCTAAAATCCCACATCGCCACATGATCAGAAGCTTCAGTTTTCAATTATTTATTTGAAAGAAAAAAGAACATTACTTCTTAATAACTGGATATCTGAGCTCTAAAATAAAGAAATCAAGTGGATACAAGATTCAAGGTCAACCAATACAATGGAATAGCTAATTTTCCACCATTTCTTTCCCAAATGAAATACACTTTGTGATTCATTCAAGCAGGCAATGGTTATGGGACTCATTTTTTTCCCCTCCTGAAATGGATTATAATTCTTAACAACACTATGAAGAGCTTTCTGCTTGGATCTTGGTCAGACCAGATTTGTTATTTTTCCTACTCTTATATAAAGATGCAGATTTGGACTTTGTAAAAAAAGAAAACAAAAACAAACAAAAAAACAAAGAAAGCTCTATAGATTTTTACTTATTTTAAATGCCAGGTTTAGAAATACTTTTAACCAAATAAAATAAATAAAAGTAAAAATATTTTCCTTTTCATTTCCTAATCCTTTCGGCTCCATTATCCTCAAATTGGATGGAGTCATAATATTTTTAGAACTACAAGAGAATTTCATCCAGTTGAACATTCTTATAATTTTTTATAAAACCCTTTGGAAAATAGATATGTTATGAGTACTTATGTTCATGGTTATGCTCCGAGAAATGTTCCTAGAAAAATGCATATGCACACATAAAAATAACATTTGCATATAATTTTAGAGTTCTCTGAATCCCAGAATAAGAACCCCTGAACTAATCCAACTCTGTAGTTTTATAAATAAATAAATAGATAAATAAATATCGCCAAAAGGGTAGTTTTTCCAGACAACCAACTTATATATAACAGGATGGAAATTCAAAGATCTGTGTTAAGATAGTCTATTCAATATTCTTTCTACAATGCCACCTCTATTCTCTGTGAACATGTTCTATACAAAGGTAATTATACTTATCCAACAAATTTTAGCTGCACTGAAAGTAGAGAACACACAAGAGACTGGGGTAGATGCACAAACAGGTTAACAGAGAGTGGCTTCTGGGGACCTGACACACCAGCTGTGGGTCCCCAGATGGGAGACTACCTGATACAAGTGTCTTCTGCTTGTGGCTAATATCGCTGAAACCTACCTAATGGTGCTTTTGGAGAATTACACATGATAATACATGAAGAGAAGCTATCAGCATTCTTGGAATATAGTGGTAAGTAAATAATAATAATAAGTTAGCTAGTAGTAGTAGCAGCACAAGTATTATGATGACTAGGTTATACAGAAGTTAAACTGGCAGGATTCCCTGCCTTCAAGAGTCAATGGATTGATTAAGTTATATGTACATTTTTAACAACGGAAGCCATTAGCAAGCATTTTGACAGGTGCTCTACCTTCCAGTCCTAATATTTATAGGGTTTTAAGCATGCCACTTAAATCCCCTATATTGGTTTGGGTGTCTAAGGTAAGCATACATGAATGAGCTTGTTTATTTCTTTCTTAGGCTTAAAATTGCAATTCAAGAATCGGTCAACAGGTGAGCACTGTTATGGTTTTATGCTATTGCTTTATGACTCATGTGTCTCAGTTTTCTCATATATTTAGATAAGTCAGAGCCACTGTAAGCTAATAACCTTTTTTACTGTTAAAAAATAGCAAAACATTAAGATCAATCATTTTAAACAAACGCAAACTACTACACAATTTTATAATTCAAACACTGGCTCTTGTGGCTACCCTGCTTTAAGAGTACATGGCTTGCCACCTAAAATTTGGTTCCTGTTGAGACCAATGACATCACACACACAAACCCAGAGGGTATGAAATGGTTTATTACTTATATAATTACGGAGATGAGGGCAGGCCTCCAAAGCAGATGTGAAATGGCTTGAAAGAGTAATGAAAGGAAAAGGGCTGAGGTTTCTATTGCAGTTAGCGGCTAGGGCTGGGGTGAGGGTTCCCACACATGGGCAAGAGCTTCTATTATTTGAATCACCGGGGCCAAAGGAAGGAGCACCTGGGCTTTCTTACCAGCTTGTCTAGTACTGAAGGAAAGAAAAAGAGACAGTGTGGGCTTACAAGCTGCCAGTAGTCAAAAAATTAAAAACAAAAAACAAAAAACAAAAAAATTGAGTCAGTCTTCATTACACTATATGGTGAGGCATCATCGCACTGTAATTAGCCACTACCAGTGTTTAACCCTCTCAGATGATTCTTCTACCCCTATTTAGAGAAACCATGAAACTCATCTTTTGGTGTCCAAAACCTCCTTTGGAACAGCTTCAACTATTAGGGCCACAGGCCTACAATTCCACTGAAACTTAGGTTCCTTACAGTACTGCCTTGCCCATCGATACCAGGTTCTGACCTTGTAAATGCTTTAGCTACAGTTCTGTAAGAGGGAGAAATCCCTTCATATAGTTAGGGAAAAAATAAATAGCTAAAAATGATAGCTATGCTTGGCATATTTATTCAGGACTATCTTTTTATACTCAGTAAAAGACCTTGCTTACATTCCAAGGATTTAAAATTAAATATATTTAACATCTTTACCAAGTTATATAGATCTATCCAAGTTTATCTCCACTTTCAAAAGTACTAGGTACATTATCCTGCACACCATTTTAAAACAGCATGCATAGCTGCACACCAAACTAATGGCAACTGTGAATAACAGTAACAGAAAATAGTTTCTTTCCACTCTAAGGCACTTTCCAATCTGCCTAAGTGGCAAATTACCCTATAGTATACAAATTAACTGCTTTAGAGGAGAGACAAATCTACTTGAGATGGACTGAACAGAGGAGATCTGAGAAAGATTTAGATAAAGTAAATGGAATGAGGAGCAGGAAATTTCAGATAGTGAGTAAAGCATAACACATGCATGGGTAAGTGTTAATATAAGACCGCAGCTTGAAAGAAATGTGTGCACTTTAAGTATACTGGCACGTGGGCCAGGATAAAATAACAGAGGGAAAGTGATTTATTATTCCTTAAATATTCAAAGAACGTGTAAATTCTTTATGTTATTAAAAAATCCCTTTTTGAAGAAGTTCTTAGATATCAGCTAAAATTATGTCATCTGCTCTGAGACAAGATTTACAAAGTACAAAACTACATGAGAAATATGAAAAGTTATAGAGATTTTATGAGGGCTTCTGAGACTAAACGAAGACTACTGAAATTATAGTACATGTAGAAGAGAAAGGCCAACCAAGATTTAAGCAGACCCCTTGAGATAGTACCACCTGTCAGAAACCATGTCTGTGCTTAATACCATGTTACTTGGATGTGCTTAAATTCAACATACTAGAAGATGAATAACTGTTTTTTGAATTAACTAATAGCTTTATTTTCTTGGGAATAAGTGCAAAAGCCGCTGTGTAATAGTAACTTAATAAAACCTTTTGCACAGTATGGTTAGAATCTAGTTCAAATCAAATCTTTTTTTTTTTTAATAGACCACATGTCTGCAGCCTGCCAGTCGCCTTAATTAGAAGACTACCTACTTCCATTAGAAGGCTATCCTCTTCTTGGGGCGCCTGGGTGGCTTAGTCGGTTAGGCGTCCGACTTTCCCTTAGGTCATGATCTCGCGGTTCGTCGGTTCGAGCCCCGCGTCCGCTCTGTGCTGACTGCCAGCTTGGAGCCTGGAGCCTATTTCGGAGTCTTTGTCTTCCTCTCTCTCTGACCCTCCCCTGCTCGCGCTGTCTCTCTCTCTCTCTCTCTCCTTGAAATAAATAAAAATATTTAAAAAAGAAGAAAAAAAAAAGAAGTCTATCCTCTTCTTTAAAACACTAAATCAACATTTCAATAAAAGCATTATTCTGAGAAAATGCACTATGTGAACATGGGAATTATTGGGGGCAGTCTAGAAGGGCAGGCCTCTGTATGTATCAGCATTCAGATAGTGTTTCAGTTAAGCAAATTGAGGACAGAAAGTTCTCTTCAACATGCTAAGTGGAACAAATTATTACCAAAAGATGTTGTTTTCCTTTCCTTTAGAATTATTCTTCAATAAGAGAAATAATAAAAATCAGGACAGAAATAAACAATATAGAAATCAAAGAAACAGTTGAACAGATCAATGAAACCAAGAGTTGGCTTTTTGAAAAAATAAACAAAATTGACAAACCTCTCGCCAGACTTCTCAAAAAGAAAAGAGCACTTAAATAGGCAAAATCATGAATGAAAATGGACTTATTACAACCAACCCCTCAGAAATACAAGCAATTATCAGGGAATACTATGAAAAATCATATAACAACAAATTGGACAACTTAAAAGAAATAGACAAATTTCTAAACACACACACACTACCAAAATTCACACAGGAAGAAAGAGAAAATTTGGACAGACCCATAACTAGTGAAGAAATCAAATCAGTTATCAAAAATCTCCCAACAAATAAGAGCCCTGGGCCACATGGCTTCCCTGGGGAATTCTACCAGACATTTAAAAAAGAATTAATACCCATTCTCCTCAAGCTATTCCAAAAAATAGAAATCGAAAGAAAACTTCTGGACTCATTCTACAAAGCCAGCATCACTTTGATTCCCAAGCCAGACAAGACCCAACAAAAAAAGAGAACTACAGGCCAAATACTTGATGAACACAGATGCAAAAATCCTCAACAAGATACTTGCAAATTGATTCCAACAGCACATAAAAAGAATTATCCACCAAGATAAAGTGGGATTCAGTCCTGGGTTACAGGGCTGGTTCAATATTTGCAAATCAATCAATATGATACATCACATCAGCAAAAGAAAAGATAAAAATCATATGATCCTGTCGATAGATGCAGATAAAGCATTTGATGAAATACAGCATCGCTTCTTAATAGAGACCCTCAAGAAAGTCAGGATAGAAGGAACTTACTTAAACATCATAAAAGCAATCTATGAGAACCCGTCAGCTAACATCATCCTCAACGGGGAAAAACTGAGAGCTTTCCCCCTGAGATCAGGAACACGACAGGGATGTCCACTCTCACCACTGTTGTTTAACATAGTGCCGGAAGTCCTAGCATCAGCAATCAGACAAAAAAAGGAAATAAAATGCATAAGAATTGGCAAAGAAGAAGTCAAACTTTCACTTTTCGCAGACGACATGTTACTCTATATAGAAAACCCGACAGACTCCACCAGAAGCCTACTAGAACTGATCCATGAATTCAGCAAAGTTGCAGGGTACAAAATCAACGTTCAGAAATCAGTTGCATTTTTATACACCAACAATGAAGCAACAGAAAGAGAAATCAAGAAACTGTGCCATTCACAATTGCACAAAAAAACTATAAAATACCTAGGAATAAACCTAACCAAGGATATAAGAGATCTGTATGATGAAAACTATAGAAAACTTATGAAGGAAATGGAAGAATGATTATAGTTAAAATGTCATTACTACCCAAAACAATCTACACATTCAATGCAATCCCAATCAATACTGCACCAGCATTCTTCTCAAAACTAGAACAAACTATCCTAAAATTTGTAAGAAACTATAAAAGACCCTGAATATCCAAAGTAATATTGAAGAAGAAAACCAAAATGGGAGGCATCACCATCCCAGACTTTAGCCTCTACTACAAAGCTGTCATCATCAAGACAGTATGGTATTGGCACTAAAACAGACACATAGACCAATGGAATAGAATTGAGAACTCAGAATTGCACCCAAAAGTGTACAGCCATCTAATCTTTGACAAAGCAGGAAAGAGTATCCAATGGAAAAAAAGACTGCCTCTAACAGATGGTGCTGGGAGAATTGGACAGCAACATGCAGAAGAATGAAACTAGATCATTTTTTCACACCACACACAAAAATAAACTCAAAATGGATCAAAGACCTGAAAGTGAGACAGGAAACCATCAAAATCCTAGAGGAGAAAGCAGGAAACAACCTCCTTGACCTCCACTGCAGCAATTCCTTACTTGACACATCCCCAATGGAAAGGGAATCAAGAGCAAAAATGAACTATTGGGACCTCATCAAGATTAAAAGCTTCTGCACGGCAAGGGAAACAATCCATAGAACCTATAGGCAACTGATGGAATAGGAAAAGATGGTTGAAAATGATATGTCAGATAAAGGGCTAGTATCCAAAATCTATAAGGAACTCACCAAACTCCACACCTGAAAACAACAATCCAGTGAAGAAATGGGCAGAAGATAAGAACAGACACTTCTCCAAAGAGGACATCCAGATGGCCAACAGACACATGAAACGATGCTCAGCGTCCCTCCTCGTCAGGGAAATACAAATCAAAACCACACTGAGATACCACCTCACGCCAGTCAGAGTGGCTAAAATCAGCAAATCAGAGAACTCTAGATGTTGGTGAGGATGTGGAGAAACAGGCACTCTCCTACACTGTTGGTGGGAATGTAAACTGATGCAGCCCCTCTGGAAAACAGTGTGGAAATGCCTCAAAAAATTAACAATAGAACTCCCCTATGACCCAGCAATAGCACTACTAGGAATTTACCCAAGGGATACAGGCATGCTGATGCATAAGGGCACATGTACCCCAATGTTCATAGCAGCACTCTCAACAATAGCCAAAACATGGACAGTGTTCATCAACTGACGAATGGATCACAAAGATGTGGTTTATCTATACAATGGAATACTACATGGCAATGAGAAAAAATGAAATCTGGCCATGTGTAGCAACATGGATGGACCTTGAGGGTGTTATGCTGAGTGAAAAAAGTCAGGAAGAGAAGGACAGCTACCACATGTTAGCACATATAGGAGGTTTAGGAAGAACTTAATGGAGGACCGTGGCAGAGAAGAAGGGGGGAAAATAGTGGGGGAGAGGGAGGGAGGCAAACATGAGAGACTCTTGAATTCTGAGAACAAACTGAGGACTGATGGGGGTTGGGGGGAGGGGAAAAGGGTGATGGCATGGAGGAGGGCACTTGTGGGGATGAGCACTGGGTGTTATATGGAAACCAAGTTGACAATAAACTATTAAAATTATTTTTCAATAGAGTTTATTATTTCTTGTGCAATCTATAAATCATATATGTTCATTTCAGAAAATTTGAAGTAAGCTCCTCAAAAACATAATGAAGATGAAAACTCATAATCATTTTACTCTGGGATAGCCACTCTACATATAAAATTGTCAGAGCCAAAGATGAAAATGCCAGATCCCTAAATGCAGTCTTCCCACACAACCGCCCCACCCCCCAACAAAACTTCAAAACTTGCCAGCTCTGGTTGCTAGTCTGTGATTTTCATATATTATTCTCTGAGTCTAGGGGGTTCTCGTCAATCATAATCCTTCTCACCAATGAAGCTAAAAAATCTGAGAAGTGTACATAGGAGCTGTATAGGAACTAGAATGTAGTACTAGCTTTGTTTTTCAAGGTACAAGTTTTTTGGCAAAACTAACTTTGAGAACACAGCTTGATTCAAAGACCAAAATAAAACATTCATTTATTTAAAAAATACTTACAGAGGTGTGCCAAGAACTATTCTAAGCCCTGGGGATAGAATAGTTAACTTACATTTTTATGGAGCTTTTATTCTAGTTGGGAAAACAGACACAATGAAGAAATGAACTATATAATATATGCAGGAACGGGTAGAAGGGGTGCTAGTAAGGGGATTGCTATTTTAAATAGGAGTGGTCTGGAATGACCTTATGAAGAAGGGAACATCTAAGCAGAGACCTGAAGGACATATACGAGGGTACAGCATTCCAGGTAGAGTGAACAGTGAATGCAAAGGCTTCAGGCTGACAGCATAACTGGTTTTCAACCTCTGTCTTCCTGAATTGGATTGCTTTACTTAGAGCTGGAAAACTACAGCCTACTCTAGCGGGCCACAGAGAAACATGACAATCCCCATCCCTCCCACTCAACCAATCAATCTTGCTTCATTCTACACTACACCCCATTGGAACAGAAGCACAGAAAGGACATGTTTATCTGTAATCTATATAACACAGAAAAGAAGAATCAGGATTTGAGACTACGCGGGAAGAATGTTGTTTTCTCCAAAATCACCAAGTACCAAAAGACATCTCTTAGGAATCAGAAGTAACCCAAAACTGAAGAACTAAATTGATTTCCTCTACCTCTTTCTCAGTGTGGGAAATGAATAAATGTCATCCTTATATTTTTATATTATTTTACATTATATATCTTCTTCAAGTATTGTGAAGGAATTGGCATCTCCATTTTAAGTCAGCATGAATAAAATTCTCTCTTCAACAACAGAATTACTCTCACTGGCTATTATTCAATGACTTGGGCTATTCAATTGTACTGAATAAACATGTGAATAATTCTCTACATAGAGGATGAAATCTTGGCAAAAACCTATGAGGGAATTAGTTCTGTTCTGTCAACAGTTATCCCATACTTTTTATGAAAAGTTATTTTTCACTTCTTGAGTTCAACCAAAAAGTAAGGAAAAGGGGGGCAGAGCACTGACTCAGAACTCTCTGACCATGCAAAGAGTCAGATCTGGATAAATTATGTCCTAAACCAAGCCAAGAAGAAGCTAATGTTGCTTGCTATACTTTCTTCTCCATTAGGAATCTGAGCAAGTCAAAGAGAAACAGACATAGGATGAGATGATCATGTATGTGTTCATTCTGATAATTTTCATAAAAAAGTAATTATCATTCCAAAATACCAAGTTTGCAATCACCACATATTGTAAAGAAACTCACAATTTAGCATTTCAAAATGTTTGAACTATTGTAAAGTTGATTTCTTATACTAATTATCAGTTTTCATACAGATAACATAGTATAATTCTGCACATCAAAGATGGTAGAAAGGAAATTGAACTTCTCATTTAAATAATGTAGTTGATTGAATCTAGTGTTGCAAAAACATTTACTTTTATAAAAAGCACTTGAAGCTACCTCGTTTTACATGCCATTACAGCTGTAGCTCTAAGATGAAATTCTTTCAATAAAGAAAAGAATTCGAGTAATGTTGAAACTTCCTGTGGACAGCAAATGATCAAATTAGGTGTCTTGTTCATCTTACTTTATGGAAAATGAATAATGTCATCTTCTAAAAATTATACTCAAAGTATATTTTCAGAAATAGTTAGGAATGGTTGCCTAAGCACACATCTATGACTCCCTTTTCTCTCCCTATTTTGGTCAGAGACAGCTCACCTTGTATTTTGAGTAAAACTTATTCCTGGGAAATAATAGGGTTCTCAAACATATATAAAGCTTCTATTCCAGAGAAAATAAGGCAGTAAATTCCAGCAAGATGTCAGCCTCATAATATCCCTGCTTGCAGAATGCCCCTGCCCACAGAAAGACTCAGGTCCAGAGGCCTGGGAAAAGGTCTTCCTTCCTGATAGCATCTGAACAAAGACTTCAAATCTCACAGTTACAAATGCATTCCAGCTCAGAATGATGGATGAATTCCTTTAATACATATAGATGAACTACTTAGCCTGCTCACAATGTGTACTATATTGGATTATTCCTCAATTAGACAAGCAAGTGCTTATGGCAATAATAAAGGGATTATGCAAAAATTAAAACATAATAGTATTTGATTATATATATATATTTAAGTTTATTTACTTTGAGAGAAAGAGAGAGCAAGCTAGGGAGGGAGCGAGGGAGGGAGGGAGAGAGAGAGAGAGAGAGAGAGAGACAGAATGTATCCCAAACAGGCTCCACATTGCCAACACAGAGCTCGATGCAGGGCTCCAACTCACAGAACTGTAACATCATGACCTGAGCCAAAATTTAGAGTCGGACACTTAACTGACTGAGCCACCCAGGTGCCTCGATGATATATTTTAAAGTATAATGTGAAGATGATAACATGATTGGACTTTTCTCATGCATATTATTTTCTGTGGGTTACATTTAGTGTTGGGAAGGACAGAGGATACACATTTTCTCTTCAATGAGCAGGGCCCTCAGAGGACTTTGCTCTGTCCTGTGTATAGTTGTGATAGCATTCCAATAATTAGGATATAGTTAACCACAATTTAGTAGAAATTGTTTAAATCAACTGCTCTCTTTCAGTGTAGCTGGGAGAAGACTATCTCTCACCCACTTATACTAAAAAGGAATGCAAAGCAAAATTCCTAAACATTTAATTTCAGCTGAACCAGCAGAGTTGTTGCCTTTCAAATAGCAAAGAAATACAAAACTATACTTCAAGTCACGTTCCCTAAAAAACCTAAAACAATGACTAAAATACATTTGAGGGAACTTTTACCTAAACACGAGTAGACAGAGAAAGATTACAGATCATAAGAACATACTAATTTTATGGAGTTACACCATGCCACATGTTCAAAAAAGTGGTTTTAATTGAGTACATATTTAATTGGAAAAATAGAAGAAAATTTTGAATGACCATTAATGTAAATTCTTAAGGTTTTACAATATAGCACAGTGGAACAAAGAACTACAAAATAAATAGAGTTTTAGGAACTAGAAAATATAGTTTCAAAATTTTAAGTTTTAATAATAAAACTCAAAACTGCTATAAACCAAATTATGTCCTGGAAAGATGCAAAGGAAGATATAGAGCAAAAATAATAGAAGGCACAAATGAAAAGATAAGTGATATGGAACTAATCCAGGGCCCTCTAAAGAAAGGGATAGGTGGGCAAGAAGAAATAATCCACTAATAATGGAAGAAAACTTCCCCGAATGATAGAAAGATTTAAATTTTTAAATAGAAAGTCTTACTGAATTTAAATAGTATTAATTTACAAAGAGGTACCTAGAAAAATTTCCAAATAACAGATAAAGAGAAAATTTTGTAAGCCTACAGATAGAATAGATTAGTTGTAGAAGAAATGTGGAATTCCCTGAGCCTGCACTGATGGGTTAACAACGCATAAAGAATTAGAAAGCCATAGGTTGCTCACACCAAAGTTTGGGTAAACAAGATTAGGTAAATAAGTATAGAGAGGGAGGGACCAAGGCCCCATTATAGAAAGGGCAGAGCAAAGACCCCAATATAGAACAAAGGTGTGTGAGGTAAACAAGATTAGGTACTCAGGGTGGAAATGCCCCCCAATTTTGTGCTATAGCAGAAAGCTGCTATCACAGGAAGGAAGGACCAAATTAGGTTAAAAAATGGCTATAGACCGCTGCAGGGAAAAGTTGCCCAGAGTAGAGCTAATTAACAAAAGAAACGTGCCTTGTGGACCCTGAGATAGCACGCTCCTCTTTCTTGTCCACTAGACCAGTTTAGGTAAACAGAAGTAATGCCTCATGTCTGCTGTAAACAACATTCAGCCTGGCTGCCTGGCATCAGGATTTTGTTTGTATTAACCCAAACCCCTAACCCTGTATATCTTCAAGACCCCTTTTCCTCACGTCCATGAGTTAACGTTCACAGTTTCATTGTCTCTTTGTTTATGTCTATCACCATGTTTGTAAACCTTCTGATCCTAATAAAAATGGAGCAAGGAGCCTTAATCGGGGCTCTTGTCTTCTTCCAGATATTAGCCATCTCTCGCATTTTAATCCTGTGTCCTGCTTTCTTGCTGGACAAGGAAGAACTTAGACCCAGAGTCTACAGCAAAGAAAGAGAATAAAAGTTTCTCATGTAAGCTAAAAACGAAAACACAAACCAAACAAATTTTCAGAGAATATCACCATAATTGCAATAGATCTCCTAGCAATTTTTCAGTCTACCAAGACAAGACAACATTTAAGAACATGCAAGGAAGCTAAAATTATACCAATTTTATAATAATTCTAAGTAATTAGTGAAGTTCACCAGTGCGAAAAATATATCAGGGCAAAGATTTCTATCTGGCTGTCTTAATCTGCTTAGGTTCTCATAACAAAATACCACAGACTGGGTAGCTTAAACAACAGAGACTTATTTTTCATAGTTCTGGAGGCTGAAAGGTGATAGCATGGTTGTTTCTAGTGATGGCTCTCTTGCTGGTTTGTAGATGTTGCTCTCTCCTGTGTCCTCACACAGCAGGGACAAAGGAGAATGTAGCCATCTACGAGCTGTGTTTAAGGGAAGAAGGGCAGCTGACTGGCTCAGTTGGTAGAGCATGCGACTCTTGATCTCAGGGTAATGAGTTCAAGTCCCATTTTAAGTGTAAAGCTTACTTAAAGAAAAGGGAGAGAGAGAGAGGAGAAAGACTCAAAGGTGATTCAGAGATTATCAGAGTTGCTACTTCTTTTTTTTTTTTTTTTTTTTTATTTATTTCTAGGAGAGAGAGAGAGACAGCGTGAGCAGGGGAGGGTCAGAGAGAGAGGGAGATACAGACTCTGAAGTAGGCTCCAGGCTCTGAGCNGAGGGAGATACAGACTCTGAAGTAGGCTCCAGGCTCTGAGCCGGCAGTCAGCACAGAGCCTGACGCGGGGCTCGAACCCACAAACCGCAAGATCATGACCTAAGCGAAAGTCGGACGCTTAACCGACTAAGCCACCCAGGTGCCCCATCAGAGTTGCTACTTCTACCGCAGGCTAGAGGGCACTGGCCACAGAGAATAAGGCTACCTCCACTTCAGTTTCAAAAGGCAGGCCCACCTCCCAGCAGACCATTGTGGGTGGGACCACTGGACAAAGTAAGAAGCAATGACAAATCCCCTACCTGGATGGCTTCTAAGGAGCTCCTCCATCTTTTTCTTGCTTTGCCTCTAGTTGGTGAACTAGTTGGTGAACTTCTTGATTTTTTTCCCCTTTAGTCTAAGTATGATTGCTGTGTTTTTTTTATTAATCTTTTATGCTAAGTCCTTATTTTTTTATCTTTTATTTATTTTTTTTTTTAAAGTTTATTTATTTTTGAGAGACAGAGCACAAGCAGGGGAGGGTCAGAGAAAGAGGGAGACACAGAATCGGAAGCAGGCTCCAGGCTTTGAGCTGTCAGCACAGAGCCTGATGCAGGGCTCACATCCACGGACAGTGAGATCATGACTTGAGCCAAAGTAGGATGCTTAACTGACTTGCCCCTATGCCAAGTCTTTTAAGACAGGCCTGACAGCTGCTGAAATAGTAGGCTCCTTCTGTGGTGGTTCACAACTTTCTGGCCTATTGGCAGCTATTGGAGTGATGTGATAAGGAAGACAGTATTCCTTGCTGGTATCATTCTGTTCATTGCCCTGAGATATCTCCTTCTTGGGGTATTCACAACTGTATTTTTATTTCCCAGTATTTTTTGGTAGTTTTAACATATGCTAAAACAATGCATAAGGGCTCTGCTTTTTATCTGGGTTGCAGAGAACAAATGTCTACTAGAAATTAAATAGTTTAATACAACTTCAAGGGTAGGCTTCATCTTAGACCCTATGGTGGACAAATATCCTGAATTAAAAGAAAAATCTAACATAAAGTCTTCATCTGTTTGAATATTTTCGTAGAATGAAGTAAAACTCGACAGAATAGATAGCAGCCTATAATTGGATAGGCCTATGCACTCTTGGGTAAGAAAGAATATAAAATGGAGGATGTGGCCATAATTCATAGATCCACCACATATTAGAAGGCTGCTCAGCTTCTCTGGATCGAAATCCTAATTGGTTTCGAGGGATATTAAGACCCTGATATTCTCTGAAGTTGGAGATGAGTTTTAGTGCACTTACTCTGCTATCATCATTTTGCCTTGGCCATCAATGACTAGTTTGGGGTAAATCCCAAGGTTATCAGAGAACTTCAAAAGTTACAGCAGTGCCCTGGGGCCACCACGGTCTTTCCAAGTACAACTGCCACCTAGTCCTGTATTACTGCAGGGTTCTGTCCTTGTGATGCTAATGCTCCCTCCAATACACTCACAAGGCATTTTCTCCTCTATTTTCCCATGTGCCTCACTCCATTAGCACAGGTCTTCAGATGACTGTAGGTGAGGCCCAGGTCAGTTGCACATCAATTGATGTAGGGCAATCTGAGATGGCTGTGAGATGAATCAACACTTCCTTTTCCCAGAGGCTGTCCAAGAGTTCAGCCCCTAAATTCTATTCAATCTAAAGGTTACATTAGCCTTAGTGATTGTTCCTAAAAAGGCATTAAACAAACCTTGGTATAGTGGGGAAAAGACTGATAAGTTGAAAGTGATTAGAATGGATTCCAAAAGAAGAAACAAAATCCAAGCTTTGGGAATTCAAGGTCAAATGCCATAATGGGAAGGGTAGTGGATTGTTATGCTTACAAACTGTGCTTTGAAAAAATATGGCAGAGTACATGAAAAGAGAAAATTATTTCCAGGTGGACATGTTAGGTGACAAGCCAAGCCTTCAGCTATCTGGTTTTATAATGTGGGAGTTCAGTGATCCACTAAGGAATATTGAGTACTCATGAGTGAGACAAACTTGGCCTAAAGAAAAGGTACTCATCATTTAATTTAAAAAGTTTTACTTTTTCCCTCAGGACAATGAGGTCAAAATTTTCAAGGGGGAAGAGGTATCAGCGACCAGAACATGAAAATGGGAGTGGGATAACAAATCTTATATGTGTACATACAACATAACTAATACACACATATAAACTACCAATAAAAGAATTAGAGAGAGATATAAAATATCATTTTTCTACATATCAAAGTGAAAAAAATATGATTTAAAATATCAAAAATACTCACTTTTGATTAGCAGGGAAACATCCTTTCTTATAGACTGTTGGCAGAGTGAAAATTTGTATAAATAGTTCCAAATTATACCTCTAGGTTTCTGTCTACAAAAGTATTTGCATAATTACACCAAAACATAGGTATGATTACATTCCATTAAGCATTACCTATAATATTGACAAATTAGAAGTAGTCTATATATTAGGCATATTTTAACAAATCTGGAATATCTATAATATGCTATGCATCCATGAAAAATTATAAGGTTTAAACTTCTGAGTTAGAATGGAGGAAAGAATTCTTCTCTAATCCTAATGAAATGTGCATAAATAGGTAAAACATTGAAAAAAAAAGAAACCATTTATAAAAATTCAAAGCCAGTTTTATCCTGTATTAAGGATTGAGAAAGTTAAAGACAAGATAATTAGAAGAAAAGAGAAAAAAGATGAAAATCTCTCAGCTCCTGTAGTTTAATAAAAATGCAATTAAAATCTCCTATTCATATCTATTCTCTTAATTTTATCAAGAAGAATGAAAATATAGTAAAACTAAGACCAATCACAAATACCTATCATATCAGTCAATATAAAAAAGATAGTCTATTAACACAAATAGATTGGTTCTAAAAGTAAAACCGAATAGTAAACTGTGTGTAAGAGGCAAAAATTAAAACAAGTGACTCACAAGATCTGAAAATAAAACTACCATTTTCACTCTCAATGATGTAAAAAGTAAATGCAATAAAAAGGGACTGAAATACTAATATTAGTCAATGTAGTAATTGAAGCAAAAATACTATATGAGACACATAACTTCTTTAATAATAAATGGTAATATTTACAAAGAAGATTGTGAATATGTATACATCTGATTAAATAGTATCGCAATGCATAAAGCAAATACTTCAGGAAATGCAATTGAAAACAAAGAATTAACAATAACAGGAGATTTTAACTCACTTTTCTCAGCCACTAAAGAATCAAGTAGATTTTTTTTTCAAAAAGGGCAAACAGGAAGTCTAAATAACATAATAGAGTGGATCAAAAAGGTATATTAATTTCCATATTCTAAAAACCAAGAATACAACTTTATTTCAAATTTTTATGTGATATTTCAAAATCTGACTTTATATTATTCCACAAAGAAAATATCAATATACAAAAATCTAAAATAATGAGATAAAATTATGATCACAAGTTAGTACAAATAGGAAACAATAAAAAGAAAATACCAAAAACATCTATTGCCTGGACAGTATTTTTATTTTGGTTCAGAAGGAAAACAACTGAACAGCTAACCACCTTGAAAAATATAAAAAAAATAATATCAATAACATATAGAGGAAAAAATCTATGGATTTAGATGCTAATTGTAATAGAAAAGAAAGTCAATGAATGAGTTAGTCATTCTACACAAACACAAAAACAGAAAAAGTTAAAAAATAAAGCCTAAAAAATCAGAAAGAATGAATTGGGAAAAAAAACCCAAAAAGTAATAATTCCAGAGGTAGTTCTTTGAACAAAACACACAAGCAAAAAATTATTAAGCCCATATCTAACCTAAATGAGAAAAGAGAGAGAAGATACAAAATTCAAAGAGACATAAATATTAAAAATTATTATAGATGGGAAGGAAATTAAAATAACATAGTTTGCTCAAATATATGCAATTAAATTTGACAACCTGAAAAAATAGAGATGCTTTCCTTGGAAAATAATAATTTCTAAAATTTACCACAAAAGGAATGAAAACACTGAATATTATCTAACACTGAGTATTTCCCATTTGTTGAATGAGGAAAATAACAGAGATACTCTTTAGAAATGATAGAGACCAAATAGTTCACAAGTGAACTCCAACATACTTTCAAGGAATAAGTAACTCCAACTCTCTAAAATGTTCCAGAATATGTGATAAAGGAAAGCTTCCGAATGCTGTCTATGAATCCACTATAACATTGATCACAAAAACAGACAAAACCAGTAAAAAAGAAGAAAAAAATTGAATGTTAAGACAAAGTATTGGCCTATAGCTTTGAGTAGGATATTAGAAAAATAATATGAGCTTGGATTCATTCTAGAAAATTGTTATGATATTACAAACTCTCTTAATATATTTCACTACATTGATAGCATGGCAGGTTTTGTTGACTGTTTCAGTAGCCATTTAAGCCCGCTTAGGGGTGTGTTTCCCTTGTAAATCAGAGGCTGGGAGTCTAAAATCTTCATTATCCAGCCACACTTGAATCATGGGTGTGATTTTGGTTTCACTAATCAGGAATTCAAACGAGATTTTGAGGCTTGAATTTAGAACTGAGTTAAACAAGAAGAGAGGTAGAGAATGGGGGTTTTCTTTATACTATGGTTTGAAGTAGACCTTTGTGGACCCAGGGACACCAGCTTCCTGGTTCATCTCCCTTAAAAGGCATTGGCAACTGCTTTCCAGCTGAGGGCAGCGCAGCAAGTACAATACTAAGGGCTGGGGCCTTACCTGGAATCTCAACTTACAGCCAGCAACTCTAGCTCTTCAAAAGATTGTGAAACCCGTTAAATATTTGGTATGAAATCCCTTTCTGCCTAAACTAGATAGAGTGGTATCTGTCGTCTACAGTTGATAAACAGGTCAAAGGAACAAGAACACATGGTCAGGCCCCTCGATGTCAAAAAAGACTTTGAGAAAATTCAACTATCTTGATTCCTGTTAGAATTTTTTAATGAAATTGTGATATAGATGGATACTTCCTTAAGGAAATAAAAATATATGTCTCTAAAACAAATTGGTATTGGGGACACCCGGGCAGCTCAATCAGTTAAGCGTCCAATCTTGGTTTAGGCTCAAGGCATGATTTCACAGTTCAGGGGTTCGAGCCCCACATGGCACTCTGCTTTTACTCTGCAGAGCTTGCTTGGGATTCTCCTTTCCCTCTTCTGCTTGCTCTCTATCCCCCCTAAAATAAATAAATAAGCACTAAAAAAGTTGGTATTATGCTTACTAGATGAACACTAAAAACATTCCCATTAAAGTATAACATAAAGTTGCCCATCATCACTAGAATTTTTTAAGTTATTTTTTCTGCAAGTACCAGCCAATACAAACAGAGAAGTGAAAGGAAAAAACAAAAAAAAGCATATTGAACAGGAAAGGAGCACCTAGGTGGCTTAATTGGTTAAGCATCCAACTCTTGATTTCAGCTCAGGTCATGATCTCACAGTTCTTGAGATTGAGTTCTGCATTGGGCTCCATCTCACAGGTTGTGAGATCGAACCCCACACTGGGCTTTGTGCTCACAGCACTGAGCCTGCTTTAGGTTCTCTGTCTCCCTATCTCTCTCTCTGCCTCTTCTCTGCTCATACTCCCTCTCTCTCTCTCTCAAAATAAAAAAAACTAAACTTAAAAAATTGAACAGAAGAAACAAAATTTTTATTTTCATAACTAGAAAATCCAAGAGGATCAACTAAAACTATTATAAAGACAGATTACCTAGTTACTAAATTAATATACTGAAGTTAAGCTTTTCTGTTTACAAATAATCACACAGAAAACATGAGGAGAAATCCCATTTGTAAACCACCAAATGCAAAAGAAAATAAACAGAATCTAGAAATAAACTTAACAAGCAATATGTCAATTCTGTATGCAGATAACTTTAAGGCTCCAAGAGACATAAAAGACTTGAATAGACAGTTTCTTAAAAAATACTTATTATTTTAAAGACATGTGAACTATAATCTACACATTTTATATTACCCCAATAAAAATAACAGAATATTCAATATTCATTTTTTGAAACTAGTTTAAGTGATTAAAATGTTTACAATGAAAGTAAGCATTCAAGAAAAGCCATAAAAATTCTAAAATGTTGGGTTTCCTGCGTGGCTGACTCAGTTAAGCTCCGACTTCAGCTCAGGTTATGATCTCATGGTTCTTGGGCGGCTCTGTGCTGACAGCTAGCTCAGAGCCTAGAGCCTGTGTTCGGATTCTGTGTCTCCCTCTCTCTCTGACCCTCCCCTGCTCATGCTGTCTCTATCTCTCTCTCAAAAATAAATAAAACATTAAAAAATTTTTTTAATTCTAAAAAGTTAAAGATGAGATCATTTATGACAATAGTTAACAGCTATGAAGACATTTTTGGTAGTGAGAGTCATTAAAAGGATATAAAAGTACTTTCATGATTGGATGGTGAGTTTTAGAAATAGTCCTAAACAAATGTCAATAGTCAGTATATGATAGAACTGGCCCTAACAATTAGGGAGTAAGATTTTTATTTATTTATATTTTATGTTTTATTTATTTAAGTATTTAAGAGTCAGATGCTCTTCCAACTGGACCAGCCAGGAAAAAGATTAAAAAATAGTAATAACCTCAGATAGAATAATGACTTATTTTTTTAAGTATTTTTAAAAATTTTTTTAATTTTATTCTTGAGAGAGAGAGCAGGGAAGGGTCAGAGAGAGATGGAGACAGAGAATGCCAAGCAGGCTCTGCATTGTCAGCATAGAGCCTGACATGGGGCTCGAGCTCACCAACCACGAGATCATGACCTGAGCCAAAATCAAGTCAGATGCTTGACCGACTGAGCCACCCAGGCGTCCCTAGAATAACAATGTAAACAATCAAAATAACCCATAAAAGTACTAAAACAAAAAATGGGAAAACTTCATTACAATCTTATATTAAGAAATTCCTTTTTAAGTAAGACACAATACACAAAAGCCATTAAGAAAATTATTGATAATTTCAGGTAGATAAACATTTTGTATGTTAACAATATTATAAACTAAATACAAAGTGATAAAATGAAAAAGATATATAATTAAAGCACATTAGCCAAAGTACAAATTTACTATTTTACAAAAACTTTTTTACAAAATCCTTTTTACAAAACCTTTTTTTCAAAACTTTTTTAAAGATATAATTCATATACCATACTATTAACCATTTAAAGTTTTTTAGTATATTCTGAGTTGTGCAACCTCACAACTGTCAGTTTTAGAATATTTTCATCACCCCAAGAAACCATTAACAGTCACTGTCTCATTTCATCCCAAATCAGCTCCCTCTGCCTAGGCAACTTTTTGTTGCCTTCTGTCTCCATAGTTGTACCTATTCTGGGTATTCCATTTGAATGCTATTTATTAGTATGTAGTCTTTTGTGACTGACTTCTTTCACTTAGCATAATGTTTTTGAGATTCATCCACATTGTAGGGTAGCAGGTGTCAATATTTAGTTTCTTTCCCTTGATGAGTTTCATTGAATGAATAGTTTACTTACCTGTTCATCACTTGAACATCTGAATTGTTTCCACTTTTTTGGAATTATGAATAATGCCACTGGGCACATTTTTGTACAAGATTTTATGTGGACATACGCTTTCATTTATTTTGGGTATATATTTAGAAACAAAATTACCAGATCATATGGTATGCTATTTCTAAACTTTTGAGGAACTACCAGACTGTTTTCTAAAGTGGCTGCATCCATTTTACATTCCCACCAGAGTGTAAAAGGGTTCCAATATCTCTATATACTTGAAAACAATTGCTACTATCTGTAACAAGTGTTACGTGGTTTTAATCTCCATATCTCTAATGGCTATTGATGTTAAGTATCTTTTGTCCATATCTATATCTTCTTTGGAGCCATAGCTATTCAGGTTTTTGGGGCCCATTTTTAAATTGCATTGGCTTTTTCTATTGGGTTATAAGAGTTCTTTACATATAATTCTATACACTATGCCTTAACAGAAATATGGTTTGGAAGTATTTTCTCAAATTCTGTGGGTTGTCTTTTCCCTTTCTTAATAGTGTTCTTTGAATTTGTTCCTCTAGACTTCCCTTTCCCAGCATGGAATCTCCAGTCTATGAGCAACCTGGACTGGGAGCAGAGTCCCAGTATTCTGGGCCTGCCATACCTGGGATAGAACCTCCATTCCATGCATGGGGTGGAAATGAAGGAAAAGAGCCCCTAGCGTCTTGACTACATTTTTCCAAAATTTTGCCTCTTCAAGTTGGTTTTCCAGGGAATGAGAAATGATGGTGGCCTGCCCTCCAGGTGAAATACTATATCCATTGGCTGGAGCTGAGAATACCTGAAGCCTCATTGATTTGCCCATACACACCTGAAGGATGCGAGGGGGAAGAAGGAGGTCATGGCTCAAGTGCCACAGACATTCTTCTTCCTAAGATTTGGTACATTTTTTTTTTTCCAAATAAATCCTTCCTCATTTGCACTGTTTGCTTAAGACAATTTCCAGAGAGTTTAATTGTTTTATTAAAAATGATTTCTCCAATTATAGTTGTTTCTCTGGGGACAGATCCACAGGGTTTCTAGTGGCACCATCCAGGAAATGGAACTCTATTAATTTATTTTAAAAAGGATTTCTAAAATTTGTAAAGAAGATAACATTTTAACTTTAACTTGGCTATTCTACTTGTTGCATCTGAATCACAGAATGTTACATTTAGAAGGAAAGTTTTGCAATCATCTGTTACAGTCCCCTCGTTTTACAAATGAGGACACTGTCCCTTTAATAGATCAAAGACTTAGCTAAGGTTCAGGTAGCTACTCAATGCCAGAAGGAAGACAGGATCTTCTGCCACTTGATTTACATACTTTTTAATGTCAACTTGAGAAAGAAGTCTTTACAGAACCAACTTTGTGAGCTCAGGCAGGAGGGAACAACATTATCATTGCCCTCTTCACATATGTATCATACCTTCATCGTGTACAGCACCGATTGTTTTCCTTGCATGGAGTGTTACGGGCTATGAAGACAGGAAGGCCAGGGAGTGTCCAGAATGAACACGAGAAAGAGTAGGAGGTGGCTGGGACCACCTCCTGTGCCAGCAGCACATCTGATATTTTTGAATGGTTATTTTGGAGAGGCAAGATAGCAATCTCTTCCTGTTGAGGACGTGAAGGAAATTATTTTAGCCACCTATTTCAGTCATTTGTTTTCTGTTTGTTTTTACCAATTTTAGTCATTTGAAATACTTTCCTACAACTTTTTCTGCAATCCAAGTTTACTTAGTGGTTTCAGCATGCTTTGTACTGCAGATTTTTTTCTGATTCACAAAAGAAATCTTAGGTTACACTGACAGTGTAATGAGGGTAATTATATAAGTATAAGCAGGACTGATATTCTGGGGATTTAAATGTGCCTACAACTGAATGTTAATTGTTAAAAGTTAATCATGTCACTTATGGCAGTTAATTTGCTGGCTGCAGATTAATATATATTTTTAAAGCTCACCAAATTCCCAACAATTTTATCAGCTTACTCTTAATGGTTGGGTACCTACCCTTTCCTCTTGCTACCTCTGAGCTAAGAGAACACAAGCACATGTGTACAGATGAAAAAAGCCGCAAAGCCTTCTCATCCTTCAAATCTCTGCCTCCTTCAGCCAGGCAAAATGCCCAGCCGCCTGACTTTGAGGTCATGTTGCAACACATATTTATGTAAAATATCTCCTTGAGGCTAGCAGTTTTAATATAATATTTCCAGTTTTGAATTACTGCTGAGTTTTGTTTTATTTGATACTTGATGCAGCTTTTGAAAAGATATAATCAAAAAGCAACTAAAATGTAATATAAAAGAGGTAGGATGGCATAAAATGAAATGACAAGGTGCATTTAAAGGAAACGCATTATGTGAAAGGAAGAAGATGGAGAAAGTTGGAAATAAATATGATAAAAATATAAGGAAGGAGGAAATGACAGAGAGCAAAGTGGACAACAGGCATGAGAAAAACTGGAAAAGATGGGAAAGCCAGTAAAATGAACAGAAAGATGTAAACCTGTATATAGTATAGTTTCAACTGCTGATTACATACTTCGCTGTGCTCATATTTCTACTCCTGCTAATCATCACTGTCAGTGTTATTTCTGTCTGTTTCTTTTCAGCTAGAACACAAAGACTTACAGCATATCTGCAACAAAGAATGCCTTTTGGTTAATTTTGTATTATCATTCCAAACTTCAAAATAACATCCATTGCTAATTCAAAGCAAAAACTTTTGTAGATAAATAAATGATGTAATGTACTTAGCATTAGGCTAGATGTTAAACACATAGGGAGGATTTTTCTTTGTAAAATATTTAGATTGGAGTAACTGCCTCTTTCTCGCTGCACTAATCCTGAATGATGTCAAGGCCTGGATTTGTCACTGAATCAAAGGAATATCTTTGAATAGTAAAGTATAAATATTAACAAAATCTGGATAGAAGCCCGAGAGATTCACCAGTAAACAAAACACAGGAGATCTGTGGCATAATTTTTCTGAGAATTCTTTTCACATCCAAGAGAATTTTCCTGCAGATTTGTAAGAATAACAAGGTCAATGCTGCATCTTCCAGATTAAGAGGTCTCTGGATATGTGAAGAGCCCTGATCTATTTTTCCAAAGTGTCTCCTGTTAACAGGTCAACAGATTTGGGTTATCTGGTTTTCCTACCTACAACAAATTAGAACACACAAATGAGAAAGCAGGAGGTGACAGCTCAAAACAGACATGACCACTCAAGGATAAGTGACAGGTGACAACGAGAGATGTGAGAGAAGACTCTCCCAGAACCTGAACACGGGCTCAAATTTTTTTAAAAAAATTATAGAACTCTAGTAGCAATGAAACATAGTTAATACTTTATAAATAGCCAGATGATAGAGATAATATATAGATAAATGAATAGATAAGTGATAGAAGGAGCAAAGCAAAGCAAAGGAATGAAAAGAAAAGAAAAGAAAAGAAAAGAAAAGAAAAGAAAAGAAAAGAAAAGAAAAGAAAAGAAAAGAAAAGAGAAAAGAGAAAGGAAGGAGGGAAGGAGGGAGAGACCTTTGAAAATAGGTTTGTATCCCTGTAGAATGAGGAAGTTCACGTAGTTCACCCATGGAGTGACTGGCTTATCAACTATAATCCTTTGGTGCTTCAAATCCTAAACTACTACCTACAGCTTCAATATCTCCCAAATTCTACACTGGAAGATTTCATTTTCTTAATCCTAAACTTATATAATGGGGATTTGAGACGCCAACCGGACATTTTAATTCCATTCTCACCTTCTGATGAAGATTTAGTCTCATGTTCCACATAAGTGAATGGCTCGGCCTGTGTTTAGGGATCCAGATCCTCTGACACCCTGACTCCTCCAATTTTCTCCGGTACTTGATCCCTCGCTGTGGCTGAATCTCTCTGTTTTTTTCTGGCCACAACTCCCTGTTGCTATAGTCTACTCTACCTGATTTCAAACTACTACTTTCTGGCCTCTGGCTTCCCTGTCATCAGCAGGCTGCTCACTGTGGCTCATCACAAATTCCCATTGTCCCCTTGCCCAACCTTCTCCCCTGCTGGCAACAACACTCATTCTACTACCACGGGTCTGTCTGACCCTAGACCTCTGGCCAGTCTATCCTGCCATCACTCAGGCCTGGACTATAACATACCAAAACATGGAGAGGAGCTCAAGATCTGTCATCTCCAGTTTTTAAAAGACAAGGACCACAGTAAGCATTGTCATCAGCTATCTTTAATAAATATTAAAGAAAACACAAGGATCTTCAATGAGCACATTTCCAGATGTCTCGGAAAACCATTCATGCAGAAACCTTTTTTTTTTTTTTTATAACAAAAGTAAGCACAAGTAAACATTCATAGCTGCTCATTGTTCCATTTGGCACAAATATATTTAAGATAAGTACGTAAAGTGCCACTTAATATAAGTATAGCGCTAGGTTTAGAGACATTAAAGCTCTCTTCCACCTCAGAGGCTCTGGTCTGGGCAGGGGGCTGGGGAAGAGTTGCTTCTGCTTATAGAAATGGAAAAAAATATTACCAGAAGCGAAAGTCTCAGTGTTCACATTATCTCTAAAGTTGGCATCTAGCCCAACATTTATGTGAAAGACAGAGGTCATACCCTAAATCACTAATTCTAGATACTTCTCCATATTAAGCATTTTCTCTTTTCATTGTCTTCACAGAGTCTTCACAATCAGGCCATCCTGCCACTCATGGCCACACCATTAGGCTGTACTCAGGTTTAAAAGATTGGACAGCACTTCCCTGGTCACTGCACCCCTGAGGCTGCCCACATGGACCCTGCCCTGCACACTGGCCTACTTAAGCTTCCAAGTTCCTTTTTGCAATAGAGCAATTTGCCCTGACAGGAAAGCAGCAACAGTCAAAACCCAGTGATCCTATTCCTCTTGCATTGTTCTCCATTCTAATGCGCAAAACAGCACACTTCATTCCTTGGTGAAGAAAAATAATTCAAACATGTTTTATGATGAAGTTTTTTTATTGAGAGGAAAACTCATTACAAAGCCATTAATAGAATATCAAGAAATTCCCCTATATTTGGAAAGAAGTGCAACAAAGAAAAGTTTGTCTTTTTTTTTTTTTTTTTTGGTCTGTGCTGGTCATATTTATTTGATTGCTCTATTCACCTGACTGGAGGGTCACCAATAAATCTCTATTTTGTCCAGAGGTAGCATTTATGACTGAGAAAATTGAGGAGTAAGGTCCACATCATATGATCAAGGGAACCCATTTATCAAAAATATTCTGACAGAGAAAATAAAGTGAACTATTTTGTGTTATTAATCATGGCACCAAGTATAAATAAAATCAAGGTCAATGCCAGTTGTTCTTGAATTGGTTTCAAAGGGAAAAACCAAGTGAATTAAGTAACCTAAACTGATTACGTTAATGCAGTGATAAAGGCAAATATTCTCCATGTCTTATAAATAAATTTTATAAATGTAAATACTTCTCCTTGAGCTGTTTCTCAAGTGTATTAATTTCCTATAGCTTTTTTTAACTTGCTTCCTTGTGTTCCTATGACATAGTAATAAGATGCTTAAACACCAGACAGAGGCAGAACATGAAATGCCACCAAACTGCTATGTCCATCACTGAGGAGACATAGAATCATCAATCAATCAATGATTGTTTAGTGAGTTGAGAATGTCAGTATGGACTTGATGTCAGGTACTATACTACTTCCACCATGACACGGTAGAAATTGTGCTATAAACAAGACAAAATTTTGTCTTGAGAAGGATAGTTTCACTTCTGTTTGGTGTGTTTTTGACAGCCAGGTGGATTTTTTATTTTTTAAAAAAATATTTTATTTCTTTCTGAGAGAGAGATAGAGACAGCATGAGCAGGGGAGGGTCAAAGAGAGAGGGAGACACAGAATCCAAAGACAGGCTCCAGACTCTGAGCTGTCAGCACAGAGCCAGACACAGGTCTAAAACCCACAAACCGTGAGATCATGACCTGAGCTGAAGTTGGACGCTTAACCAACTGAGCCACCCAGGAGCCCCAGCCAGGTGGATTTTTAATTCTGCCCAACTTGTCTTCTGTCCTGTGAAGACAAATATCAATGCCAGCAAGAGGACCCATTTTAGCTGGAGGATGAAGTATATTAACTGGCCAAGCATAGGTAGTACTCCAAGATACTCTTCAAATAAGAAACATACTGAATTTTAGAAACTTTAAGCAGGTTTTTTTCCTAGTGTTTACATTATAAATTATGCATTACAAATGCTTCACATTTATGTTCTCAATATTATGAAATGAGGTAATGTACACAAAATTGGCTCATAAAACCTAAAGCTTTGTAGATAAAAATGTGTGTTTATACTGTTTTAGAAAATGTGTCTTTATAATGTTAGGAAAGAAAATATAGAACGGAGTTATACTTGGTTAGTCATTACTGATGGCCATTCGATCATTACAACACATTATAGGCAGTCAGATTTATAGACATTTTCATAAGCATTAACATGTTTAGGGGCACCTGGGTGGCTCAGTAGGTTAAGTGTCTTGACTTTGGCTCAGGTCATGATCTTGGGGTTCATGAGTTTGAGCCCTGCATTGGGCTCTTCGCTGACAGCTCAGAGCCTGGAGCGTGCTTTGGATTCTGTGTCTCCCTCTCTCTCTGCCTCTCCCCCACTTGTGCTCTGTCTCACTCTCTCTCAAAAATGAATAAACATTAAAAAATTTTTAAAGAATAAATATGCTTAGGGGTCCTGCTAGAATGGGGACACACCCTTCCAGTTGTCTTACATTTGCAAAGATCCACTTATGGGAACTCTGGAATACAAACCGTTAATGATAGAGCCATCCCATCAACATGTAACTACTCACCTCTGGGATTTTACTTAAGGGACAAATAAACTTCATTTTAATTTGAGTCTCTGTATGTTTGAGACTCTTTATCATAGCAGCTTGGCCTGTCTTAACTAATACAACTTCTAATCACTATGTATTTGTTTAAATATGTTTATTCTCAAAAAATGTATAATGTTGTCTTACATATGTTTTTTGAAATCCATGAAGATTATTGTGCCAGAGACAGCATTCTATTTCCATCTGTTTACCCAAACAACAATGCAGTGAACATTTCTGCATAGTCTTAGTGTGTACTTCACTAAGAGTTTTGAGTTTTTCAGTTTATACTAAAGATGCAATTGCAACATGTAATTTTACTTTACTTTACTAAGTAACTGCCACTCTGCTTTTCAAAATCTCTTCATCAGTTTTTATTGCACCAGCAGTGAATGAAGATCCCTCATTCCAATACCCTTGCCAATACTTAATATTATCCAACTTCATAATATTTTTGTCAACCTGGCTGAGGAAATTGGTATCTATGGTTGTATTATATTCACCTTATTCTTGCTTATTTGGGTTTTACTGTTGTTCTTTTTCTATCGTCTTGACATAAACAGTTATCTCATTTTTTTTCAGTTAGTTTTGGTACATGAAAAAACTAAGAAATGTGTCACTTTTCTTAAGCACTGCATTAACTGTATTTCACATATTTTAATATACAATGTTTTCCTGGTCATTCATTTCTAAAAATTTAATAATTTACCTACTGAGTTCCTCTTTAACCAGATAATTATTTAGTGTCTTTCTCTCTCTCTTTTTTTTCAGTGTGTTTCTTGTCACATATGATTTTTTTTTTTTACAAATAGTTTATTGTCAAATTAGTTTCCACATAACACCCAGTGCTCATCCCCACAAGTGCCCTCCTCCATGCCCATCCCCCCTCCCCCCCACAGCCATCAGTCCTCAGTTTTTGTCAGCATTCAAGAGTCTCTCATGGTTTGCCTCTCTCCCTTTCCCCCACCATTTCCCCCCTTCTTCTCCCCCTTGTTCCTCAGTTAAGTTCCTCCTAATCCTCCTATACGTGCAAACATGTGATATTTGTCCTTCTCTGCCTGACTTATTTCGCTCAGCATAACCCCCTCAAGGTCCATCCATGTTGCTACACATGGCCAGATTTCATTTTTTCTCATTGCCATGTAGTATTCCATGGTATAGATAAACCACATCTTCTTGATTCTTGTCACATGGGATTTTTTTATAGGTAGTCATTTGTTACTGATTTTTAATCATACTACACTTTAGTTAGGAAATTTAGCCTGTATAATATTAATGTTTTAAAAATTAATGGAGTTCTCCTGGGGGACTAGCATACTGTCAACATTTGTAAATATTCTATACATGTTTGGAATGAACATGAATTTGGTATCTGTTGAAATCAAAGATGAATTTATGAGTATCCATGTATATACATAAATACATATACAAGCTTATTGATCTTGCTATTGAATTTTTCTATACCTTTACATATATTTTATTTGCTTAATATATCTGTTCCTGAGTGAGTCCTTTAAATATTTCCAGCTCTTATTCATAACATCCTGCATGCACCACTCCCCACCCCCAGTGCCAAATGGGATCAAATAGCACCTCCCAGAAACTTGTACTCAAGGCTGTGTTTTTCTAGTTCATGTAATTTTTTCTGCCAATATTCTTGAATACTATGTATGAAATATACTTAAGGATTTATTCAACTTTCCTTTTGGGGAGATGAGAATTCAGCTGTTCCCTTACTATCACCATTCCTTAACAAAAGAAAATTTAAATATAGCATTTAATCAGGAAATACTCATCGGTAAGATCAAATTACTGTGAAATAAAATAACACTTTTAGACTGAAAAATATTATGTATGCACTTTAATAAGAAAGAATTGAAAAAGGAAAATAATTAGATGATACATTAAAATGTCTTCCTATTGATTACCTCTTTGCATTTTCTGACCAATTCCCTGTAAATTATGGTAACTTCATGGTAAAGAAACCTTAATTAAAATGCCAAGTGCAAAAGGACGGGATTTGGCTGACATATGTAAATGCAAATAAAAAAGACTGTAGGGAAAGTGAGACTTCATCGAAGGTGACATGACTGCAGAAGAAGATGTGCTGAGCAAGCACCTCAGCAGCACAAGCAATTTGGGGCAGTGCCATAAGCTGCAGGCATTATAGAAAACACACACTGAAGATGTAATTGAGAACAGCTTGGTTAATTAGACCCCAAAATGGCATCAATCTTTAGGGCTGCAAAGGCAGAGGGAAACAAATTGGCAATAAATAAGAAATAATGATAAGGCAAAAACAACAAACACACGGGTAAGGAGAAGCACACCTTGCTTTGACTTTTGGGTAAACAGCATTATAAAAGTCTGTTTTCAAGTGAAATGTATATAGATGTAGATTAAATATATGTGTGTGTTCCTTTATGTGTGTGTCTGCAAATGAACAGATATACTAGCACTACATAAGTGTTTTAAAAGCAAAATGGTGTTCTGCAGCCCTCAGATTCTGTAAAGATATTTTAAAGGAATGTCCCTTCTCTACAACAGAAGTTGGGATAGGGAATCAGGACAAAGAGACTATACAGCGTAAGAAGTCTTCCAAAAGAAGTCATGCTTATTAGTAGTTTTTACCTCCTAATTAATGACGTCTTGTTATGGACAAAGCAAAGAGAAAAGTGAACTTATTTTTGTTTCAAAAAATAACATGGAAGCTATTACATGTGAAAGAACAATCAGTGACAGAAAGAAGATTCAATAAAAAGGCGCTTTTCCATCTGGTTTGGCTAAATGGCACCTAGTTTAGAGGATAAATAACTGTTTCTATTTCAGAAAATGATCCAACCACAGATATAATTATATAATCTTAGGGCTTGTTAAACACAGATTACTTGAGAATATCACATCTTTGACTATACTGTACTTTCCACTTGACAGTTCCCATTTACTCTCTTTATATTTCCTTTCTCAGACATGGGTGTATTTGAACAACACTTAATGGTAAAGGCATATTCCAAAGGTGCCCTTCCATAAAACTAAGCACATGGTATAATAACAGTCGCCAGGGTAGCCCAATAAATAATTACATACTTCTCTAAAACTAGAGGTAGCATAAATTTCCTTAATTAAATTGTCATGTCCCCACTCTCTCAAATATAAGATTATCTAAGCCAACTACTCTATCAATTCACTCACTGAAAAAATACCTATTTAACTCTTACTGTGTTTCAGGTACTAGAGTTCAGGGGCTAGAGAAATGGAAAAACAAAAACAAAAATCCCAGCCCTCATGGAATTTATATTCTATTCTAGTGATAGACAGTTAATGAGAAAAATAAGAAAAGGTATATAGTATAGTAAGTGATGATGATTGCTAATGAATAATACAAAATAATGGATAGAGATGGGCAATAAGGTGATGGTAGAAATTTAATAGTAGTTATATTTAGTATGTAGAATATTACTTGTGAAATAAAAAACACAAAAAATAAAATAGAATAAAAATGAATGGATGAGCTAGTGAGTTAGAAGATTGGATCAAGGGGCACCTGGGTGGCTCGGTCAGTTTAAGCAGCTGACTTCAGCTCAGGTCATGATCTCTCACTTCGTGGGTTTGAGCCTCGTGTTGGGCTCTATGCTGACACCTCAGAGCCTGGAGCCTATTTTGGATTCTGTGCCTCCCTCTCTTTCTGCCCCTCCCCTGCTCACGCTATGTCTCTCTGTCAAAAATAAACATTAAAAATTTTTTAAAGATTAAAAGCAATAGTAATAAGTCATACAAATAGGATGTGACATTAATGTGATAGGACAAAAATGGCACTTTACCTCTGTGGTCTTCCTTCCAAAAACATATAAGCTAAATCTACAATGAATTAGACATCAGAAAAATTCCAGTTGAGAAACATTCTATAAATTATCTGACCTGGAATCCTTGAAACTGTTAAAGTTATCAAAAATAAGGAAAGTCAGAGAAACTGTCACAGCTCAGAGAAGCTTAAGTGTAAGTATTGAGCAGATGTACTCAGGGAACCTGAATGGGATCTCAGAACACAAAAAGAACATTAGGTAATAACTAAGGAAATCTGAATAAAGTATAGATTTAGTTCATTTAAAAAATAAATTCTTATGATGACCTGAAATCCTCTACGTGTCCTGGCTTTCTAGTATTTTCTGGCCATATCTCTTACTATTTTTCCCATGTTGGTCAGTTCTTTTTTGTTTTTTTAATGTTCGTTTGTTTATTTATTGGGGAGGCAGAGAGAGAGAGAGAGAGAGCAAGCAAGCAGCGGGAGGGCAGAGAGAGGGAGACAGAGAATGCAAAGCAGGCTCCATGTTGTCAGCACAAAGCCCAACACAGGACTTGATCTCACAAACCATGAGATCATGACCTGAGCCCAAATCAAGAGTCAGACACTTAACCTGCTAAGCCACCCAGGCATCTCCCATTTTACTTGATTTTAACCACAATGTTCTCAACTGTTCTCATGCTCCAGAATGTTCTAACCTCAGGCTTTTCACTGGTTGTTCTCATTACCTGGAACTCTCTTCCTCAGTTATCCCAAGTCTCACTCCGACCTCCTTCAAATTTTGTTCAAATGTAACCTATTCAACGAAGCCTATACCCTGATCACTGTAGTTAAATTGTAAATTGGTCCCCCCAACAATGTCAAACCACTCTAACCTTAATACTATGCAACAAACTATATATTATACTTATTTATTATATTTATTTTAGATCACTATTCCTCATTCTCTTCCCTCTCAATTAAGTTATAAGCTCAACAAGTAAAAAATCTGTAAGGCTGTTTATAGATACATTCTAATATAAATACTTTCTGTTTATAGATACAATCTAAACACCTAGAACAATGATTAGAGTGGGTTTTTTAATATATATTTCCTGAATAAATTAATAGATGATAAAGCAGATGGTATAAGAAAAAATACACACATAGAACTAGTTCAGAAAAAATTTAAGACATTTCTATGGTCTGAAATTTGGTCTCCCCAAAGTTCACATGTTGAAATTTTAAGCCTCAAAGATAATGACATTAGTTGATGGGGCCTTTGGGAGGTACTTAAGTTATGAGGGCACAGCCCTCATGAAATGGGATTAATGACTCATAAAAGAGCTCCAGAGAGATCCCTAGTCCCTTCCACCATGTGAGGATCCAGAGAGAGGGTGCAAGCCATGAACCAAGAAAAAGGATTTCACCAGAATGGACCATGCTGGCACTTTGATCTTGGACTCATCAGCCTCCCGAACTGTGAGGAATACATTTCTGTTGTTTATAAACTACCTTCTATATTTTTGTATAGCAGCCTTTGAAAGAACTAAGACAAGTATCAAATACAGAAGAAAGAGTCTAAAAACTTCAAGAGGAAAAGAGCGAAACAACCAAAGAACAAGAATTAGATTAACATAAGATGTCCTCATCAGCCACACAAGTGTAAGACTACAGTGAGGCAATATCTTAACGATTAAAAAAGAGAATTTTGACGTCACAATTTTGCATTCTGCAAAGTGTTAGTCAAATGTGAAGGCACAATAAAAATACTTTCAGACATTTAAATTACTTAAAACATTGTCATTTGAAAAGTACACTCAACAGCTTCTGAGGACCTAAACCAATAAGAAGAGAGGAAAACAAATCCAAGAAATGCTGAAATACTTAGGGAAAGGTTGTAATAATGATAAAAATTAATTGGAAAATCTATTTAAATCTATATAAAACAAAAATACGTATGAAGAAAAGGAAAAATGAAAGGAAAGACAAGAGGGAAGATGGAAGGGAAGGAGGAAGGAAGGAAGGAAAGAGGAAAAAAATTTCAAATAACCCAGATTCAAACATTACTGACATGGTGGAAGGGAGATCAAAGCATCTATAAGTATTCTAAGAAGACTCTAACATTCTTATTTTCCTAAATGCAGAGACAGAGAGAGATAAATCTAACAGTAACAAAAAAAATAGAGAAAAGAAATTTTATAGGAGAGACAAATAAAAGTAAACACGTCAGAAATAAGTTCAAAATACCTGCAGTCACAATCAACATAAATCAGTTACAAAGTAGAAACTGTTCGATGGCTTTTAATGCTACAGTTCAGTTAGAAAAGACTCAAGTGACACTTGACAAAAAAGCTAAAAGTAAGAAAAATGATGATAGGTACATACTATTCAAAACTAAGCTGGTATGGTCATTTTGTCTTCAGACAAATTCAATTTAAAGTGAAAAAAATGATATTATAGATGGGATTGCTTCATGAAGATGAAAGGTCCAGTTTATTAAAAAAAAATATATATATATATAACTATAGGTATACTGTACTTAATAAAAAGTCTCATAAGTTATAAAATCAAAATTAATAGACTTATCAGGAGAGATTGGCAAATCTTCCAATCAGAGGACAACACTAAAACACAGCTCTTTAGGGGCACCTGGGTGGCTCAGTTGGTTGGGCGTCCCAACTTCAGCTCAGGTCATGATCTCATGGGCCGTTGGTTCAAGCCCCGTATCGGGCTCTGTGCTGACAGCTCAGAGCCTGAAGCCTGTTTCCGAATCTGTGTCTCCCTCTCTGTCTCTGCCCCTCTCCCACTTGTGTTCTGTCTCTCTCTCTCTTGAAAATGAATAAACATTTTAAAAAAATAAGAAAAAACATAGCTCTTTAAAGGAAAAATAGGTACATCAGGATCATGGAAGTTAAAAATACAAATAAAAGGCTCATATATTTGGAAATAGAGCATACTTTCTAAGCAACTCTTCTTTCAAAAACAACATAATGAAAACTCAATGATCCTGAAAAGACTGTATGTCAAAATTTGAAGCTGCAGAAAAACAGTATTTAAAGGGAAATTAAATATCTCAAATAATTTCCAAATAAGCTAACAAATGGCAATAATTAATAAAGTAAATACACAACTTAATAATTTAAGAGAGAAAAGAATGAAACCAAAAAATAGAAAAAGTAATCATGGTAAAAGCCCTTATTGGTGAAATAGAGAACAAAATGAGGCTCAAAAAGTCAAATGTTGGTTGTTCAAAAAAATATGAGCAAAGCACAAACCTCTATCAAAAGGAGAAAAAAAAGAAGATATATATAAATAACATTTTGAATAAGACAGAGAAGATATTAGAGATAAAACAGATATTGAACATTTAACAAAAATATCAATAAGCTTATGATGAGTAATTTTAAAACTTAGTTGGTTACATTTCTAAAAAAATGTAACTTACCACAGCTGATTCTAAAAAATAGAAAAATGAAAACTCATAACTAAAACCGTAACTTAAAATCATCCAATAAGAAAATAAAAGTCTCAAAGGATTTACAGGTGAGTTCCATCAAATTTTCATGAAACAGATCATTACAATCTAGTGGAAACTCTTTTAGACAATGGAAAACGAGAGAATATATCTCACTGTAAAATCTTAATGCAACATTTGACAAAGAAAATTATAAATTCGTCTCATAAATAACCATGCATGAAAAAAACCTAAATCAAGCTGCATATTTGAGATACATATATGAGGATCAAATATGATCTGATAGGATTTATTCCAGGAATATAAGGATTGGTTAATATTAGGAGGTTAACATTTAATATGTAAAAATTATACATATAAATAATATATAATAATATATAGCACTTAATATATAAATGTAATCATTGATTATCTCAATAGAAAGAGAAGACACAAAGAAATGGATAAACATTCCATGCTTATGGATCAGAAAAACAAATATTGTTAAAATGTCTGTACTGACCAAAGCAATCTACACATTCAAAGCAATCCTTATTAAAGTAACACCAAGTATTCTTCACAGAGCTACAACAAACAATCCTAAAATTTGTATGGAACCAGAAAAGACACCAAAAAGCCAAAGAAATGTAGAAAAAGAAAACCATACCTGGAGGCATCACAATTCCAGACTTCAAGCTGTATTACAAAGCTGTAATCATGAAGACTATATGGTACTGGCACAAAAACAAATAGATCAATGGAAAAGAATAGGGAACCCAAAAGTGGACCCACAAATGTATGGCTAACTGATCTTCAACAAAGCAAAAAAGAGTATCTAATGAAAAATAGACCGTCTCTTCAGCAAATGGTGTTGGGAAAACTGGACAGCAACATGCAGAAGAATGAAGTTGTACCACTTCCTTACATCATACACAAAAACTAACTCAAAATGGATGAAAGACCTAAAGGTGAGACAAGAAACCATCAAAATCCTAGAGGAGAAAATAGGCAGCAATCTTTTTGATGTTGGCCGCAACACCTTTTTACAAGTCTCTGGAGGCAAGGGAGATAAAAGCGAAAATGAACTACTGGCACCTAATCAAGATAAAAAGCTTTTGCACTCCAAAGGAAACAATCAACAAAACTAAAAGGCAACCTATGGAATGGGAGAAGATATTTGCAAATGACATATCAGATAAATGCTTAGTATACAAAATCTATGCAGAACTTATCAAACTCAACACCAAAAAAAATCAAATAATCCAGTGAAGAAATGGGCAAAGCACATGAACAGGCACTTTTCCAAAGAAGACATCCAGATGGTTAACAGACCCATGAAAAGATGCTCAACATCACTCATGATTAGAGAAATACAAATCAAACTGCAATGCAATACCATCTTCTACCTTTCAAAATGGCTAAAATGAACAACTCAGGAAAAACATATGTTGGTGAGGATGTGGAGAAAGGGGAGCACTTTTGCACTGCTGGTCAGAATGCAAACTGGTACAGCCACTCTGGAAGACAGTATGGAGTTTTCTCAAAAAAATTAAAAATAGAACTACCCTATGACCCAGCAATTGTACTACTACATATTTATCCAATGGATACAAAAATGCTGATTCAAAGGGGCACATGTATCCCAGTGTTTATAGCAGCACTATCAACAATAGCCAAATTATGGAAAGAGCCCAAATGTCCATTGACTGAATGGTTAAAAAAGGTGTGTTATATACATGCAATAAAATATTACTCGACAGTCAAAAAGAATGAAATCTTGCCATTTGTAACAATGGAAATGTAACTAGAGTGTATGAAATAAGTCAGTTCTAGAGAAAGACAAATATCATATGATTTCACTCATATGTGGAATTTAAGAAACAACATAGATGAACATAGTGGAAGGGAAGAAAAAATAAGATAAAAAGAGAGAGAAGGAGGAATACCATAGGAGACTCTTAAATACAAAGAACAACGAAGGGTTGTTCGAGGGGTGTTGGGTGGGGGGATGGACTAAATGGGTGATGGGCATTACAAAGGGTAATTTGTTGGGATGAGTACTGGGTATTGTATGTAAGTGATGAATCACTAAATTCTATTCCTGAAATCATTATTACACTATATGTTAAATAACTTGGATTTAAATAAAATTTAATAAAAAGGAATGAATAGGAAAAAATAAATAAAAAAGGAAAAAAATAAAGATATTTGGACCAGAAAACAAAAAAGATTTTGATCTACAGACTAAAGTCTATAGCATCAACATCACTCAGGAGCTTATAAGATTTTCAGAACCTCTGGGGCCACCAGGACCAGTATTTGAACTAGAATCCTGGGTGATTCACATGCACATTGTAGTTGGAGAAGGGCTGGTCTAGAATAGATTTTCTCACCTTCTTACTGTTGGCATTTGGGGCTGGACAGTTATGGGTGTTGAGTGCTAGCCTGTGCATCATGAAAAACAAACAAACAAACAAACAAACAGAAAAAAAGAAAACTCTTCCTGAACTTGAATGTACTGAAGGGGAGAAACACCTTAACAAATATAAGTTTTTGTCAGTCTTATCAATCTCCAGTTTGATAGGTTAATGAATGTTAACTATAGTATTAAAAATAAAATTTTAAATGTGGCCATGCATGGCTCAGCAATGTCAGTATACCACAAATCATTGTTTCTTATGATTTGGGTATTAATTCTGAATACCTGATGCATACATTTTTAAAATAAATGGAGTGTGAACCCAAAGCACTTTCCAGTGCACTTTTTAGTGATAAAGTGTGATAGGGGAGGGAGAGAGATGTTCTTCAAAACAGATAATAAAAACAAAAGTAAATACAAGGAGCTTTTAATCACTGACATTAGATTATAGAATCAAAATCTATATCAGATGTTCAATGTAGTAAGATGTGCTCTATAAGTGTAATATAATTTTCTAATAAATATGGCCTTTACTGAATTCAACCACAAAGAAAAAATGGCAAAATTTTACTATGTGACATGATGGGATGTCTCCCAATGAAAAGCAACACCTATATTATTTAAAATATTTTGTAAAGAACCAAGACTAAGCCCTCATGGTGGCACTTAAAAACATACTTTGTTGTTTATGTTTTCAATAAATAGAGCTCTAATCACATTCTCAATCTGTGACAAAATGACATCCTGGCAGAGAAAAACTCGTAACAAGCAATTTTCTTTTTCTTCTTGAAGGAGTCATATTTTACACAAATCCTACTGAAAATGCAGTCTCCTTAGCTGTCAAGATTTTTTTTTTTCTGTGCATAAAAGCCCATCTTTGTTCTAAGGCTGAAACAAACCCTTGTGCTCACTGAAACTGGATTCCAACCACAAACTTCTCCATAATTGACTTCCTGAAAGGACCACCTATTAAAACTTGTGGATCTTACCCTATATCTGGATTATATATTCACTAGAAATGACTATATCATTTTGCTTATTATCCTGAAATAGTCAGTGAAAATTAAATCAGAAGCAGAGAAAAAATTTTTATGTGAAACAAAACATTTGCTCTAAAGACTTCTTTTTCAGAAAAATATATGCCTATATTGGATTTTCTTCATTAAAATTCTGAAGGTGACCACTTCTGGCTTTTTCCTGTCTTTTTCTGATACTGAAAATCTTAAATTTGATTTACCGTAGCAGCCATTTCATCAGGATTTCTGAACAACTGACAGTGTAAAGCTCAGGTTTATATAAAAAAGAGAAAGAATGTCTAATACCAAAAGGGAGAAGGCACTAGAAAGACTTCTCTAAACACTAATTTTTTACTGATTGAATATTACTAACTGTAATCTGTTTCATTCACGTCCAATGTGATTTGGCTAGTATCATAGGTGCATTTGTCTAGTTTAGCCATTCTGATCAATCAAGGTATTCTCAAAATCCCCAAAAGCAATAAAACATTTTTTCAAGTCATAGTGTAAGTCAACCTTTTACTAAGATACAGTAAAAAACAAAACAAAAACAAAAACTGCAGTTTTTCTTGTGACCTTCCTTGCTGTCAATGGATAAGAAACCAGTCAATGAGATCAAAAGTGCTTTAATCTAACATGATACTTCAATATTGCAAAGGTAAGCAGGGAGCATTGGAATATTCCAAAACTGGACATAATATATTGAAAATGGCAGAACTTAGCAGAGGATAGAGAATAATTTTTAGGAATGTAGGAAAGTCTGTGGAGTCAATAATCATGTAAAAATATTAGCAAAAGATAAATAAGATTGCTGGAAGCCACAGACTTAAACATCATGCAATTTGTAAAACGAAATAGGTCAGTATCATGGAAATACAATATTTGTTCATGAAAGCCTTTCTTTTTCTGTGTTCATCATTGGACTATTTTCTAATGTAAGTACAAACTTAATTTAAATTAGAAAAATTGTTTACTATTCTGATTTTTAATAAAATGTCACTTTTCAAAGAGGTAAAGACACGTTGTCTAATATCATGTGTGAAATTGCTTTGTTAGACAATAGTTGAAGATTCTCACAAGAGTGAATAAATTCAATTGTTAGCTTAAGGTCACACTACAATTTCTAGGGCAGCTTTAAGAATGTAACTAGTAGTTTGGTACTAGGTTGATTTTACACACAGTGTTTTATACTAAAGATTTGAGAGAATTGAAAAGTAAAATTACAACAACTAGTATTAGCTTAAATGAGTATTGTTTCAGGAGCTTTGAGAATTATCACTTTAACAGTAATATTTTACATGGTATTCATACAAGTAAGGGTTATATTTTTTTTCAAAATTTCATTTTGGAATTAGTATCAACTCACACTTCTACCCAGCTCTCTCAATGTTATGTGCATAGCTATACGACAGTATCAAACAGAAAATTGACATGTATATAAACCATAAACTTATTCATATTTCACCAGCTGTATATGCCTGTATGTGTGTATGTGTGTGTGTGGGGGGATGTACAGGTATCTAGGATTTTATTACCTATAACCACCACAACTTCTAGCAATTTAAATGTGTCATCCCACTGTCTTCTGGACTCCATGATTTCTGATTATATAGCTGTTAATCTTAACCAAGTTTTTGGTGTGATGAATCACTTATTTTGCTGCTTTCAGCACTCTACCTTTGTTTTTGGCTTTCAATAATTTCTTTCTTTTTTTTTTTTTTTTACAAATAGTTTATTGTCAAATTAGTTTCCACATAACACTCAGTGCTCATCCCCACAAGTGGCTTTCGATAATTTCTGATGTCTCTAGGGGAGGATGATTTGGGGACTACTGTACTGGAGTTCACAGAGCTTCTTGAATGTGCAGATTAATTTTGTTCATCAAATTTGGAAAACTGTCAACCATAATATTCAAATATTTTTTCTGCCTCTCTTAATCTCTTTATCTTTCGGGATTGCTACTATATTTTGTTGGTATGCTGATGGTGTTCCACACATTTTTTACTCTTATTCTTTTCCTTTATCCATTTATCTTTCTATTCCCCAGACTAAATAATCTCAATTGCCTCATCTAGTTTGCTGATTCTTTTCTCAGCCTGGTCAAATCTGTTGGTTTCATTTCATTTCAGCTATACTTTCAACTCCATGGTATCTATTTGTTTATTAAATATACATCTACCTCTTTAATGATATTCTCTATCTGGGGATACATTATTCTCATACTTTCCTTTAGTTCTCTGATAGCTCATTTACAGTTTTTGTCTAGTGAGTTGAACATCTAGGCTTCCTCAGGGACAGTTTGTATTGACCACTTTTCTTCCCTATGTCAGGATCATACTTTCTTGTTTCTTTGTATGCTTCATAATTTTTTTGTTGGTAAAAAATTAAACATTTTTTTTAAATGTGACAAGTCTGAAAAGGAGCTTCTTGGTTCTCAGGTCTACTAGAACTTACAAGGAACTGGAGAGGAAGAGGAAAGGATGGAAATTGGGCAAAATAAAATGCCACTAATCTCATACCAAGTTTCAGTCACTCTTCCTGAATAAATTCTCTGTATATAGTTGTGAGCCTTGTTAGTATTTAAATTTTGGAAAAGTTTATTTTGATGTTTTTTTCAGGTGTCCTTGCTGCTTTTGTGGAGGAAAGGATTTGTAGAGGAGTTTATTTACTCTGCTATTCCCCAGGATATCATCTATGATTATTAAAATTTTACTGAGGATTTTGTGTATATGTTCATAGTTTTCTTGCATGTATGTTTTAGTTTTCTTTATGTTTATGTGTGTGTGTGCACATACATGTGCACACATGTGCATTCATATGTGCACACTAACTTTTGTTATCAGAACAATAAATGCCTTGTAAAATTGGAAGTTAGGAAGTATTTCTTCCATTTCTGTTTCTGAAATCATTGAATAATACTTTTAATAATTCTTTCAATGTTTCCTAAAATTCTCCATTAAAACTACATGGGGCCTGGATATTTCTTGTCAATAACTTTAAATTATAAAGATCAGGAACATGACAAGGGATGTCCACTCTCACAACTGCTGTTCAGCACAGCACTCAAAGTCCTAGCCTCAGCAATCAGGCAACAGAAAGAAATAAAAGACATATTAATTAACAAGGAAGAAGTCTAACTTTCACTCTTTGCAGATAACATGATACTCTACATGGAAAACATGAAAGACTCCACCAAAAAACTGCTAGAACTGATATGTGAATTCAGCAAAGTTGCAGGATATAAAAGCAATGAACAGAAATCAGTTGCATTTCTATACACTAATAAAGAAGTAGCAGAAAGAAAAATCAAGGCATCAGTCCCACTTACAATTGCACCAAAAACCATAAGATACCTAGGAATAACTCTTAACCAAAGAGTTAGTAAGATCTGTACACTGAAACCTATAGAAAGCTTCTGAAATAAATTGAAGAAAACACAAAGAAATGGATAAACATTCCATGCTTATGGATCAGAAAATCAAATATTGTTAAAATTTCTGTATTACCCAAAACAATCTACACACTCAAAGCAATCCCTATTAAAATAGCACCAGTCTTCTTCACAGAGCTACAACAATCCTAAAATTTGTTTGAAACTAGAAAAGACACCAAATAGCCAAAGTAATGTAGAAAAAGAAAACCAAAGCTGGAGGCATCACAATTCCAGACTTCAAGCTATATTATAAACCTATAATCATCAAGACTATATGGTACTGGCATAAAAACAGACAAACAAATCAATTGAACAGAATAGAGAACCCAAAAGTGGACACACAAATGTATGGCCAACATTCCTGCTCTGTATGGCCAACATTTCCTGCTTCAAGAAAGCAAGAAAAAACATCCAATGGAAAAAAGACAGTCTCTTCAGCAAATGGTGTAGGGAAAACTGGACAGTGACATGCAGAAGAATGAAGTTGGACCACTTCCTTACATCATACACAAAAATTAATTCAAAATAGATGAAAGACCTAAAGGTGAGAAAAGAAACCATCAAAATCCTAGAGGAGAAAACAGCCAGCAACCTCTTTGATCTCGGCTGAAGCAACTTCTAATAGACATGTCTCCAGAAGCAAGGGAAATAAAAGCAAAAATGAACTATTGGAACCTCATCAAGATAAAAGGCTTCCATACAGGAAAGAAAACAATCAACAAAACTAAAGGGAAACATACAAAATGGGAGAAGTTATTTGCAAATGACATATCAGATAAACAATTAGTACCCAAAATCTATGAAGAATTTATTATACTCAACGCCAAAGAAACAAATAATCCAGTAAAGGTATGGGTAAAGCACATGAACAGACACACAATAAATTGTGTTACTGCTTTTGTTTCAACAATAAAATGTGATTAAGGAAACTCTTGAGGTAAAACTCTATATAGTTTACTTCTATTTTTACTCATGCCACTGTTCTATTCTGAAAGTGCCAACCTTTTTCTACTATCACGGACTTTCTGTTAGGAGAGGTTCTTTTTGTCATTCTTGAAAGGTAGATTTACTAGCAACAAATTATTTTCCTTCATCAGAGAATGCCTTTATTTTCCCTTCTTATTGAAGGACTGTTTTAACAGATACAAGAAATCAATTTGACAGTTCTGTTCTTTCAGCATTAGAAAAATCTCCCACTTCCTTAGAGCCACCATAGTTTCAGATAAGAATGTGCTAATTTGGATGATATCTGGAAGATATAGCTCCCTGGCCAGGTAATGTTTAACTACCCACTTTAAACGTTTTATAGTTTAGGGGCAACTGGGTAGCTCAATCTGTTGAGCATCTGACTCTTGATTTCATCTCAGGGTCATGGGATAGAGCCTGGTGTCGGGCTCCATGCTGAGCATGGATGATGATTTTCTCTCTCTTTCTGCCCCTTTGCCCCACTTGTGCATGCTCTCTCTATCTCTAAAAACAAAACAAACATTTTATAATTTCAAGCCAGGCATCATTATGTAGAGGTACTGACCTGGAATTCATGAATATTTATTTTCATGCCTCAAGAATTACTTCATTTCAAATGTGTCCTTTTGCTTATGAATTAAAATTAGCTAATGTTGGAAGTTAACATGGAAAACAAAAAATATCTTTAGATTTGCTTAATATTATTTTTCTAACTCTCTACGTGATTTTATTATTATTATTTGTAAGTTTGTCTTGAAGAGACCATACTTGAACAGTAAAATAACTGGGTACATCATATGTTCCATTCCTTTTATAAAGCAAATGGGCACATAAGAGAGTTAATCAAACATGTATTTAAATATTTTAAATGATGGGGTTCCTGGGTGGCTCAGTTGACTGGGTGTCCAACTTCAACTCAGGTCATGATCTTGTGATTCGAGAGTTCAAGCCCCGTGTTGGGCTCTGTGTTGACAGCTCAGAACCTGGAGCCCGCTTTGGATTCTGTGGTCTCCCTCTCTCTCTACCCCTCACTTGCTCACACTCTGTCTCTCTGTCTCAAAAATAAATAAATATTTTTAAAAATTTTAATATTTTAAATGACCACCCTAAGTCCTTTAAGTTTTTCGTAATCATTTAGCTAGGTTTCCAGGAAGTAAGCCAAGACTCATAGTAAAAGGGCCTGACTAAACTTTTCCTTCAGCTCTTGAAATCAACCTTGAAATAGCATTAAGCAGTTTTAAAGGTTCAGGTAATGAGGCATTAACAACCCAAAATCATGAGAAATAAAATGGAATGTTTAAAATTTTAAAAAATATTTTATATATTTCTGAGAGACAGAGGCAGCATGAATAGGGGAGGGTCAGAGAGATAGGGAGACAAAGAATCTGAAGATAGGCTCCAGGCTCTGAGCTAGCTGTCAGTATAGAGGCCAATGCAGGGCTTGAACCCACATACCATGAGATCATGATCTGAGCCTAAGTCAGATGCTTAACTAACTGAGCCACCCAGGCGACTCTCAAATGGAGTGTTTTTAAATGTTAGGTATTTCAATGAGAGATTCTTGAATGCTGAGAACAAACTGAGGACTGAAGTGGGGTGAGGGAGAGGGGAAGGGGGTGTGATGGGCATGGAGGAGGGCACTTGTTGGGATGCGCACTAGGTGTTATATGTAAACCAGCTTGACAATAAACTATTTAAGGAAAAAAATAAAAAATAAAATGTTAGGCATTTCAAACTGAAGAATGTAAAGAATGAAATACACTCAATGAATTTCCTTTATTTAATTTTACTTGATGTATAATTAATATAGAATAAACTCTACATATTTACCTTTCCTAACTTGACAAGTATATATACATACACACACACACACACCCATGAAACCACCGCCACAAAGTATTGAATATTTCCATCAACTCCAAAAGTTCCCTCATGCTTTTTGTAATCGCCACTTCCCTCATAAAAAAATTGTTTTGGCTATTCTTGGTCCTTTGGATTCCCATGTGATTTTTAGAATAAATTTGTCAATTTCTACCAAAAATAAAAACAAAAGAAAAAAGCCTATTAGGATTGAGTTGAATTTATAATTAATCTGGGGAGAACTGACATAGTGACAACTTTGTTTCAAATCTATGGATGTCATACATCTATTTATATAGGTCTTTAATTTCTCCTAGCAGTACTTTCAATTTTAAGTGGAGGTCTTTTAACTTTTGTCAGATTTATCTATTAGTATATCATAATATGGTGCTATTCTAAATGGTATTCTTTTTTAATTTCAAATGGTTCATTGCCAGTATATAGAAATAGAATTGCTTTTTTTATATTGATTTTGTATTCTCCAAATTTGTCAAATTCACTTTTCAGTTCCATAGCATTTTTGAAGATCTTATCAGATTTTTCTACATAGACAATCATGTCATTTATAAATATAACACTTTTGCTCTTTCCACTCTGGATGTCATTTATTTATTTTTCTTCTCTTACTGCATTTGCAAGAATTCTCTGGCTCAATGTTAAACAGAGTAGTAAGAGAGGATATCCAATTTGTTCCAGATCTTAAGAAGAAATATTTAGCTCTTCCCCAATAAACATGACATTAAATGTAGGTTTTTCATAAATACCCATTAGCAACTTAGACAAGTTCCTTTCTGTTCCTACATTGTTGAGAGTTTATATCAAAAATGAATGTTAGATTAAGACAATCATATGTTTTTTCCGTTTTTTTGAAGGTTTGCTGCTAATATGATTAATTTTGTCCCTACAATGTAAGACAATATAAGTAGCATATGATCATCTTAATCCCACATACATTTTCCATATTGCTAGATTTGATTTGCTAAAATTTAAAGAGCAATTTTTGCATCTATGTTAGGAAAGATATTCATCTATCTTTTATTTTGCTTGTATTGTCATTTTTTCTTATTGTGGTATGAGGGTGATTTTAGCTTTACAGAATAAGCTGGGAAACATATAATCCTTTAGAATATTCTAGAAGGACTTGGGTAGAATTGGTATTATTTATTTCTTAAATATTTGGCAAAAGTCCCATAGTAAAGCCACTTGGTTCTAACATTTTTTTTCTGCCAAGATTTTGAATTACAAATGCAATTTCTTTAATTGATATGGTGCAATTCACATCATGCATTTCTTTTTAGAAATTTCTTTGGAAATTTGTCTTTCACGGAATTTATTCATTTCATCTGAGTTGCCAAACTTACTGACAAAAAGCTTGTCCAAAATATTTTCTTATAATTTTTTTTATATCCACACAATCTGTAGTGATGGTGTCCCTTCTCTCATTCCTGATACTGATAATTTCTGTTTTCTCTTATTCATCATCTGTCTAGAGGTAGTTTATCAATTTGATTTATTTTTCCAAAGAACTAACTTGATTACATGGTTTTTCTTTATTGTTTTCTTTTCCCATTTGGTGAGTTTCTGCTCTGATTTTTATCTTTTCTCCTACTTTGGATTTAATTTGCTTTTTTTTTTCCTAATTTCTTAGAATGGAAACTGAGGTTATTGATTTGAGAACTTTTCTTTTTCTAATATAGGTGCTTGGTGGGCTGTTAAGTACCCTCTAAGCATTGCTTTGGGATACTCCACAAACTTTGTTTTGTTGTGTTTATATTTTTATATATCTTAATTTTTCTTTTAATTTCTCCTTTGATCTGAAGGTTATTTATAAGTTTATCACTTAGTTTCCAAGTTTTGGGATGTTTCTCAGATGTCTAGATTATCTGTTTCTAATTTAATTCTATTGTGGTCAGAAAACACAAAAGCAGGTTTCAGAGGGTTTGAGGGAAGTAGGTAGTGACCACTATTGAGTATGGGCTTTCTTTTTCAAGTGTTTAAAATGTTCTAGGGTGTCTGGGTGGCTCAGGTGGTTAAGTGTCCAACTTCTGCTCAGGTCATGATCTTGCACTTTGTGAGCTAGAGCCCCACATCGGGCTCTATGCTGACAGCTCAGAGCCTGGAGCCTGCTTCAGATTCTGTGTCTCCCTCTCTCTCTTTCCCTACCCCGTTAGCATTCTGTCTCTCCCTCTCACTCAAAAAGATAAATAAACATTAAAAACATTTTTAATAAAATAAAATGTTATAACAGTGACTGTGTGACAGTTGCACAACTCTGTGGAAACACTGAGAAACATCAAATTTGTACTTTAAACAGGTGAGTTGGGATTATATCTCAATAAAACTTTTTAAAAAGCAGCTGTCTATTACATAAGCTCAGAAATAATAATGCCCAAAGCAAAGGAAATAGTTTAGTGTCTTTAAACAAATGCACTTTAAAACTATATAGTGGAAATCAGATTATGTATGCCTATATTATCAAAATAAAACTCAAACCTGATCGACAAGGTTAAATTAATCACACTAAAATTAGTCAATAAAATTGACAGAAAGGTTCAGATTTTGGTCAATATTATACATATCAATAATTTCTTTAGGTTTTATTACCAACTACAAATCTTCAAATTTCTTCCTTTTAAATAAATATTAATAGATGAGGTACATGGGTGGTTCAGTTGGTCAAGTGTCTGACTTGGGCTCAGGTCATGGTCTCATGATTCCTGAGTTCAAACCTCACATCGGGCTCTGTGCTGACAACTCAGAGCCTGGAGCCTGCTTCAGATTCTGTGTCTCCTTCTCTCTCTGCCCCTCCTCCACTCACGCTCTGTCTCCCTCTCTCTCAAAAATAAACATTAAACATTTTAAAATAAATGCTAACAGAATGTACATCTAAATATGTGTTGACTTGTTTATTCCCTATGTCTCTTACATGAATATTAGTTTCATAAAAAGAGTGGCATCATTCACTCTGTACCTTCAGAACTAGGACACTGCCTGGTCCAGGGTTGGCATTCAGTGAAGATGTGCTGAGTGAACGTCCAGATGATTGACTGAACCAGAAAAGATCTCTGAGAAAACTGTTGGTGGGGAGGAAGTTAATTCTATAAAGTCACACATAAAATGTGGCAGATCCAGGATGACAACTCATTTTCTGAGTATTCTTCCCATTGTATGTCACAAAGCAAAGCGTGGTTAAGTGGGAAAGCCAGGATATGAAGCAAAATTACCTAGGTTTCAGTTCCACTTCCAATGTAGCAAATTCGCTTAAATAATCATGGGCAAATTATCTTGGATATTAAATTTTCTCACCTGAAACACAGGGATAATAACATCTTATTCACAAGACAATGGTTGGAATGAAATGAAACTATGAAAATAAACAGACTGGAGGTGTAATGCGTTATGAGAAATTAGGCATTACCATCATTTTCTCCTCTTCATTTTACTTTTCCCCAAAGTTATTAACAGTCCACTGAAAAAAATAGAATTAAGATAAAATTAAGATTATCATGTGTGAGGGTACCCCAAAGCATTTCTTTTTTTATTTAAAAAAAAAATTTTTTTTTTTATTTCTAGGAGAGAGAAAGAGACAGCATGAGCAGGGGAGGGTCAGAGAGAGAGAGGGAGTCACAGACTGAAACAGCCTCCAGGCTCTGAGCTGGCAGTCAGCACAGAGCCCGACGCGGGGCTCGAACCCACGAACCGCGAGATCATGACCCAAGCGAAAGTTGGACGCTTAACCGACTAAGCCACCCAGGCGCCCCAACTCCAAAGCATTTCTGACTACCTTGGAAATGCTATACCTTCCTTGAATTTAAATCCTAATTAAACTCATTCTTACATGAATTAACTATAAAGTCCAAAAATAGAAAGTTACTATTGGCTTTTACTTTTGTCCATATGTCAAGTTCATGATCTTCTATAAAACTGGCTTATTAGAACAGTATTTATGAAATAATAACAATCAGAAGAAATGAAGTTTTATTATAGCAAATATTTTTGTAACTATAAAACTTAAATACACAATGGAAAATTTTATAGGAGAAGTAAATCAGTAAACATCTACATTCCATCCATATCTATATGGACCTGAAAGAAGTTTTTCATTTTCCCAAGATGTTTGAGTTAACATACAGCAATTGTTTCAATTTTTGAATAACTAATTTAGGAATAAATAACAGGAATAATAACAGGAAACCTCAAATCCCAATACTTTCTATAAAACACCAGAAATGAAACCAGTAGAAGGTTAACTTCAAAGAGTATTTTAGGTGTTTTCAATCCTAGGCTGGTTGAAACTAATTTTTTTTCCAAAAAAGTAAAAAAAAATATATTGATGTGAAAGCTTATTTTTTAAATGCCAATGAAATTGTGTGCCTCAGTAAGTGATACATCAAATGACAAGTCTTACCTGAATTTGTTTTGGACCTGACTGATAATCATGCTGTGAAGCATTTTCAAAATGCTTATAGCTTTCAGACTTTATGGTTCTCATTTGTAGGGCCTATATTTCAATTTTAATTTATTCACCTATAATGGATCTGATGTAAGTTACAATGTAATTCACTGGAAAATACTTCAGCATGCACAGTGTGATGTCGGATGTGTGTGTGTGTGTGTGTGTGTGTGTGTGTGTGTGTGTTGGGGCAGGGGGCTCTTGGATTAAGCTATGCTCCTGGAGCAGTTAAGTATTCAAATCAGACATGCACAGTCTACTGAGCAACTAATAGCACAACTAATAGCATTCTAATCCAAAATACATAGTCCAAACATTTGAACATCAAAATGAATACCAATAATAACAGATTATTTAATCCACAGAATAAAACAAAGGCCATGAATCCATACTTATAAAAGTAAATAAATATGAAATGAATAAATAATAAGAAGAGAATGTCCTTTCTTTCAGTAAAGAGAATAGAATAAAAGATTAGAAAACCATCATTTGGCAAACATCTTAGTAATAATTGTTTTCTTCAAAATTTAACAATTGATGCTAAAATTAATGACTGAAATTTTAATGAGAAACAAGATATTCTTTTGGCCTCAAACTATCTATTTACAAAACACATATTAACTGCAAAAAGAAAAGTAATAATTTCACAATGGAGAATCCAGAAACCATGAGATTTATCTCCCTATACAATTCATTGAAAAGGAAAGAATATCACAATATCAATATGCCAAAATTGCTTAATCTGAATTTAACCATGAGAAGACATCACAGAAACACAAATTGGGGGGCACTACACAAAATCAATAATTAGTAATCTTCAAAATGGCAAGATTATGAAAAACAGAAAGACCTAGAAATAACCCAATGAGAGGAAACTAAATACTGTTAAACATTTTTTCTTTTGTTATTAAAGTCATTAATAACACAATTGGTCAATTTTGAAGAATCTAGGTAAAGGATAATCATGATAGCAAGGTTCAGATAATTATGTATATGTATTATAGAGAATGATAAGGAAAATGTAGTAAAATGTTAACATTTAGAGGGGCACCTGGGTGGCTCAGTCAGTTGAGCATCTGATTTCAGCTCAAGTTATGATCTCATGGTTCCTGGGTTTGAGCCCCACATCAGGATCTGTGCTGACAGCTGGGAGCCGGCACTCTGCTTAGGATTCTGTGTCTCCTTCTCTCTCTGCCCACCCTCCTCCCCCACTTATGCTCTGTCTCTTTCTCTCTCTCTCTCAAAATTAAATAAATGTTAAACAAATGTTAACATTTAGAGACGGTGGATAAAAAACATATGGGGGTTCTTTATACTATTTTTTTCAGTGTTTATGAAGTCTGAAGTTATCTAAAGTCAAAAGATATTTTAAAAGAAAATATTCAGCACAAACATGGTCTGTAAGTGTTCTATCAGAAAGTCCACTGTACTTTGTACAAGATTGTTACAGTTCCTTCTGTTATTGTATCTTGGCTGGCACCAAACATTACACTGTAAAGATTAAGGGCATTTGGACTGGTGAAACCAGTAGCCATTTAAGATGGCCTGCTGAATGTTAGAAATGGGCTTTCACAAGTAAATGAAGTGTGTTGATACAAATCAGTCAAATGATTTCAGACCCCATGAACAGAGTACACATATTCAAGGAGATGTTATCTAAATTTCTAAGCAAGTCTTTGGTCATCCACAAACAGGATTTTGGTTGCCTGATGCACAGCTCTAAGGATTGAAGAACCATTTAGAATCCTGGCTTTTGCTTCTAGTGAGTTTTTCCTATAAGCTGATTTTAGAATATCTAACTGAACAGAGAACTGGTACTTACAGAACAGGTAAAGAGACTGCTTTTGTGCCTGCTTACCAAAAAGTGTTTAGTCAATGTCAGTGAGATTTAATCCGAGATTAATTTTTATTATAACCTATAGCAATGGGGAGTAACTAATCCTCATTCACCTCAAACTCATTTGGTGGCTAATATTTATCTACCGAAGAAAGCTTAAAATCATAGGCACCCAAGTTGGCTTAGGACAGTGTTGCAACAACGTTTGAAGTAGAATGAAAATCTCAAGGTATATTCCCCACTGTTCTCTACCTACAACTTTTGCAATAATAGGAAAACAAGTTAAATCCTAACGGCAAAATTACCAAAAAGATACAGGAACAAAAGAAAGTTGAATTGGGGATTTCAAGGTTTAAGTTCACATGGATCCCATATTTTCATAGGATAATGGGAGAATTAAATATCTGTAGGTAAAATAGGGATATCAGTTCAGCATTTCACTTTTCTGCATGTTAGGCAGCTTTTGTTTCACTTAAAATTTTATCACAGAAGTGCTCATGAATGGGTTTATGTGTCTTTCCATATATGCATGTATGTCCAGTTTAGTCCGAGGAATCTAAGTAGTTATTTTCTATTAAAAATAAGGAATTATTGCATGCTCTTTCATTCATTTATTCAACAAATACTGAGAACTTTCAATGTTTCAGGAACCATTTCAATTATTTAAGATAAATCTATTACAAACCAAAAAAAAAAAAAAAAACCCAAACAAAAAACCCCAAAAAACAAATTCCAGCACTCATGCAGTTACATCGATTCTCACTTAAGAAAAATTTTCTGGACTGGAGGGGAAAGATGGCAGCAGACTAGAAGGACCCTAGGCTCACCTCAACCCATAGACACAACTAGATAACTATCAAATCATCCTACATACCACAGAAATCCGCCTGAAGACAGCAGAACAAACTCCACATCTAAAAGTAGGGAAGACCACATCAAAGAAGGTAGGAAGTACAGAGACATGGCTTGGGAGAGAAACGGACTGTGGTCATTGCAGTCACAGAGAAGGGCAGGAGATGGGCCCTAGTACACAGAGGAGCCCATACAGGGAAAATGAATCTCCATAGCAATTGGCTTGGAAAGTAAGAAGGGCTGAGTTTCATGAGTGCTTTCAACCAGTGTGGTTTTAAGCCTAGATTTTTAAAAATCAATAGGCTTGGCTCAGGGTCAGTTCTGTTCTTGGAGAGAAGGTAGGCAAACAGCCCACAGACACAGTGTGGAAATAGCGATCTGAAGAGCACCTGGGGTACATAGTGGGGAAGTTATGTGCTCATCTAAGAGCATATCCCAGAGAAGCATCATTCATATAGAGACCCCTCCAGGAACATAGGAAGTGTTCAGTGCCATTTCCTTCCTCTGCTCCTCAGCATAAGCACAGAGTCAACTATGAGAACAAGGGCAGCATGGCCCTGCTGCCTAACTTGCTTACACCAAGACCTGCCCGCCACACTCTGGTGGAATCACCCTTCCCAGTCACATTTGCCCTAGTTGCAGTGTGGCAGACCTTCTCCCAGAGAAGACAGGCCCAAACTCCTGCAAAAGATGACTGTTCAGATCTGGGAGTTTTGCAGGGCCTCAGTTTGGCAGCAGTGGTAGCCGGTCTCATGTCACAAGCAGACCAGAGCACACCTAGTTAAAACTCACCACATTCAGGCCAAAGACAAAACACTGCTCACAATAGGCAAAGAGCACCTCTGCAGACAACTGGCTTGAAAGATAAAGCAACCAGCACACAACAGAGTATGCATAACACACACTGGAAACACCTGAAACACCAGGCCCCAGGGAATAGGGGATACTACATGGCAAAGCACTACAGGACTTCTTCTCCTTAGGACCATCACCCTTAAGAACAGAAGACATAGCTGACTTTCCTGACATAGAGAAACAGGCACAGAGATTAGACAAAATGAGAAGACAGAGGAATTTGTCCTTAATGGAAGAGCAGGACAAGGCCATGGTCAGAGATATAAAAGAAATAGATATAAGTAACATGCCTGATAGAGAATTAATGATCATAAAGATGCTGACCAGACTTAAGAAAAGAGCAGAAGAGATCAGTGAGACCCTTAACACAAAGACAAGGAATAATACAGCAGAGAAAGCGTTCAATAAACAAAATGAGAAACATGCTTGATAGAATGAACAGAAGGCTAGAAAAAGCAAAGGTGTATTAATGACCTAGAAGACAGAGCATGGAAAGAAATGAAGCTAAAGGAAAGATAAAAAAAAGAACTATGTAAAACATAAATACAATTAAGGAACTCAGTAACTCCATAAAACATAATAACACATGTATTATAGGGATCCCAGAAGAAGAAGAGAGACAAATAGGGTAGAAAATTTATTTGAAGAAATAATAGATGAAAACTTCCCTAACATGGGAAAGGAAACAAATACCCAGGTCCAGGAGGCATAGAGAACCCCGGACAAAATCATTAAATCAGAAACTCAATAAGGAGAATGGCTTCGAATGACATATTGTGCCAGGTGGAATTAATAGATATATTCAAAACATCCTAAGACACAGAATGTACATTCTTTTCAGGTATATATGGAACACTCTCCAGAAGAGATTACATATTAGGTCATAAAACAAGTCTTAACAAGTTCAAAAAGATCAGTGTCATAACATGCATCTTTTCCAACAATCCTATTATGAAACTAGAAATCAACCACAAGAAAAAATCTGGAAAGACAACAAACACATGAAGGTTAAATAACAAGCTAGCAAACAATAAATGGGTCAACCAAGAAATCAGTGAAGATATCCAAATTTTTTGAAAATGAAAACACAACAGTCCCAAACCTTTAGGATATGGCAAAAGCTTCCTTAAGAGGGAAGTTTATAGCAATGCAGGCTTACCTCAAAAACCAAGAAAAATCTCAAATAAACAACCTAACCTTACATCTAAAGGAGCTAGAAAAACAAAACGGAACAAACAAACCCAAATCCAGCAGACGGAAAGAAACAGTAAAGACTAGAGCAGAAAGAAATGATATAGAAATTCTAAAAACCAGTAGAACAGATAAATTAAACCAGGATCTGGTTCTTTAAAAAAGATAAACAAAATTCATAAGCCTCTAGCCAGACTCATCAAAAAAAAAAAAAAAAAAAAAAAAAGAAGAAGAAGAGAAAATACTCAAATTAAATTACAAAGGAAAGAGGAGAAATAACAATCAATTCTACAGAAATACAATTATAAGAGAATATTATGAAAAACTATATGCCAACAAATTAGACAACCTAGAAGAAATGAATAAATTCCTAGAAACATATAACCTCCCAAAACTGAACCAGGAAAAAAACAGAAAATTTGAGTAGACCAATTACAAGCAGGGAGATTGAATTAGTAATCAAAACACTCCCAACACACAAAAGTTTATAACCAGACAGCGTTACAGGTGAACTCCACCAAAGATTTATAGAAAGTTAATACCTATTTTTCTAAAACTTCCCCAAAACATAAGAGAGGAAGGAAAACTTCCAAATTCATTCTTTGAGGCCAGCATTGCCTTGATACCAAAACCAGATAAAGACACACTAAAAAAGAGATCTACAGGCCAGTATCTTGATGAACACAGATGCAAGAATCCTGAACAAAATACTAACAAACAGAATCCAACAATAAATTTTAAAAAATCATTCACCATGATCAAATGGGATTTATTCCCAGTAGCTGGCGGTGGTTCAAAAGTCACAAATCAATCAATTTAATATATCACATTATAAAGAGATATATATCACATCAATAAGAGAAAGGATAAAATCCATATATTCATTTTAGTAGAAGCAGAAAAAAGCAGTTGACAGAGTACAACATCCATTCATGATAAAAGCTCTCAACAAAATAAGTTTGAAGGTAACATACCTCTACATATTATGGCCATATGTGAAAAACCCACAACTAACATCATACTCAATGGGAAAAACTGAGAGCTTTTCCACTAAGGTCAGGAACATGACAAGCATATCCACTCTCACCACTGTTATTTAACAGAGTACAGGAAGTCCTACCCACAGCAATTAGAAAACAAAAAGAAAAGGCAACAAATTGGTAAGGAAAAAGTAAAAGTTTCATTATTTGCAGATGACATGATACTAAATACAGAAAGTCCTAAAGATTCAACCAAAAACCTGTGAGAACTGATAAATTAATTGAGTAATGTCACAGGATACAAAAATCAATGTTCAGAAGTCAGTTGCTTGCATTTCTATATACTAAGAATGAACAGCTGAAAGAGAAATTAAGAAAGTAATCTCACTTACAATTATACCAAAATTAATAAGATACTTAGGAGTAAACCTAACCAAAGAGATGAGAGACCTCTACTCTGAAAACTATAAAACACTGATGAAAGAAACTGAATGGCACAAGAAATGGAAACGTATTTCATGCTTGTGAGTTAGAAAAACAAATATTGTTAAAATATTTATACTTCCCAAAGCAATCTACACATTTAATGCAATACCTATTAAATACCAACAGCATTTTTCACAGAACTAAAACCAATATTTCTAAAATTTATATGGAACCAGAAAAGACCCTAAATAGCCAAAGCAATAAAGAAAAAAGGAAAGCAAAGCTGGAGGCATCATGATTCCAGACTTCAAGGTATATTACAAAGCTGTAGTCCTCAAGACAAGGGATGTCAAGGTATGAAACACAAGAAAAAACTGGGGAGCTGTTACAGATTGGCAAGTATGAAAACACAAGTAAATGCGGTGTGGAATTTTAGATTGAATTCTGGTAAAAAAAAGATACTAGGAGAAAAAATGTTGAATTTTAAATATGGTCTGCAGTATAGTTAATAATATTGTACCAACAGTAACAATAATTGTTCTGATTATGTAAATTGTTAACATTAGACAAAGCTAATGTAAGAGTATATATAAACTAGTATTTTCACAACTCTTCTGTAAGTCTGAAGTTACTTCAAAAAAGAAAAAGAGAGTGGGTTACATTGCAGAATATTTAATCCAAAGCAAATTGTTAGTTCTATAACATATATTGTGCTAATACGTTTTTTAGAACAACCATGACCCAGTGAAATTTTCTCCTCTGCATTCTTTCAGACTGAGGCCTGATATGCCTCAATTTTAATTCAGCCACATATTTGTTAGGACTCAACTAGAAATTCAAATACTATTTTGTAACAGAAAATACACCTTTAACTAAGGTATGATTTTCTTTACTATAATCATTTTGTATCATTATTGAAGCAAGTTACACAGATGAAACAAGAGGTATCCATTTAGCTCAGTTTACATGCTGAGGTATCTATTTAGCTCTTTCTAGATAGACTTCATTTGGCAAAAAGAATAGTACCTAAACTTTATAATTATTTTTACTTCAATTACATAATGCAAATGTCAGAAAGTCCTTGTGTGAGAGCTTTAATGAAGCCTGTTTAGTACAGATCAAAAGTGAAAATTTCCTCCTTAAAAAACACCACAGAGGTGTTTGTAACTGAAAACTTGCAACTGAAAAAAATTTGAACTTTAAATAACTGTAGACTTTAAATATGATTCCTTCAGGGCAGAACACTGCTTAGTTAGAAGACTGTAATGAGAAATCTTGGAGACTCGTGAAGTGATTTGAACTCCACAAATAAACTGAATCTTCTTGCCTTTCTTTAGTAGCAAATATTTAGTTCTTTACTATATTTTTCTCTATACATACTAAGCACCAAAACTTTTAGAAAGATACTTTAGGTCACTCAGTAGGATCCAAACCTGCAAGATAACCGAAGCAGTATCTGGTTCATGGGTCTTGATCATTACTGCCTATTCGATTTCACCACTTTTTTTTTTTTTCATAGTTTTATTCATCTTAGGAGTGTGTGACCTTTCTTTCTTTCTTTCTTTCTTTCTTTCTTTCTTTCTTTCTTTCTTTCTTTCTTTCTTTCTTTCTTTCATCTATCTATCTATTTGTCTTTTTTTCTTTCTGTCTCTCTCTGTCTCTCTTCCTTCCTTCCTTCTTTTCAAGAAAGAGAGTGAATGAGTGCAAGTGAGCGAGGGCAGAGAGAATCCCAGGAGGGACAGAGGGAGAGAGAAAGTGAGAGAGGGAGAAAGAGAGAGAGGCAGGGTTCACCTGAAGCAGGGCTAGTGTTTACCCAAAGCAGGGCTCGTGCTCACCTGTGGGACTGAACTCATGAACTGTGAGATCATGACCTGAGCTGAAGTCAGATGCTTAAGGACTGAGCCACCCAGGCACCCAGTTTCACCACTTTTACTTAATTTTCCTAAATCACAAGTCGAAGACCACAAAATTTCTACTTGGTCATTGTTGCAACAATCTATGTTAGTGGAAGTAACTTAAATGTCTCAATATTAATCTAATTTCTCCATAATATTATATGTTAAAACCTAGTCTTAAGTAACCCTGCAAATAAATTAACTATTTTCATCTCAGTTTATAAATGTACTAAATTCCCCCAGTTCTTAAAAAAATCACCTTCCCTCCTTACCCTGTGTTTTCCTCAAGCCATTATCCCTTATCTCTACTTACGTCACAGCCATGCTGTTCTTGAAGACGTCATCTAGGTTTGCAGGCTCTGCTTCCTTATTTAACCTCAACTCACTGATCTACTGCACCAGGATTTCTTATCCACTATCTGCTAAAAATCTTCTTCTTCAATCCTGCTTCATAAGTTTTTTAAGTTTATTTATCTCTTTTTGAAAGAGAGAGCACCACCTGGGGATGTACAGAGAAAGAAAGGGGGACATTGAATCCAAAGCAGGTTCCAGACGCCAAGCTGTTAGCACAGAGCCCAACACAGGCTTGAACCTGAAAATCTCACAAGATCATAACCTGAGCCAAAGTTGGATGCTGAACCGACTGAGGCACCCAGGTGCCCCCATAGCCACTTAACGATTTCTTAATTTCCAAATCAGATGATTGGTTCTCTTCTCCATAAATTTCTGACCATACTGCAATATTCAGAACTAGAATGTCTTCCCACTGCCTCTCTTTACCTTATAGCTTTATAATATTGCAATAGCATCACTGCTTTACACCAGGAATTTTATTGCATATGAATGGAAAATTAAGTGAAATGCAGTGCTACAAAAATTTTAAAGAAAATTAGACCTGCAATTATAAACTTAACTTTCACTATTACACTTTCTACTGTTACCAAGGTTGTATAACTGAATCTTCACCTTTTAGTGAAGAATATCATTCCCTTTAGGGTCTGACGTATGCCACTGATTAAATCCTAAATCACCCAAAGAAAGATGCAGAGCCCTAAAGCCTGATCGGTCTCAGTCCTGCTTTTCTGTAGCCTGGATATAAGCAGTCAAAGTTGTAACTGGCCTCTGTACCAAGCTCACAAACTGAATGAGGTATTTATGGTTCTTGCTTAAATGACACCCAAAATTAATGTGTCTGCTCATTGCTTCTGTGCTAGAATTCTAGAATTTGACTTATTCCCCATACACGAGACAAAAATTTTTTCATTGTTTTCTACTCTTTCTAAAATCATAATTACTTATTAAAATGGAATAAAAACAACTTTCTAGCATATAAAAGTTAAAATGGTGTGCTTAGTAGCATTAGAAATAACATAAAGCAGGGGCACATAAGTGGCCGACTTTGGCTCAGTTCACAATCTCATGGTTCCTGGGTTCAGGCCCCATGTTGGGCTCTGTGCTGGCAGCTCAGAGCCTGGAGCTTGCTTTCGATTCTGTGTCTCCCTGTCTCTGCTCCTCCCCTACTCATGCTCTGCCTCTCTCTCAAAAATATAAAAAACATTAACAAATTTAAAAAAGAAATTACATGAAGAAAAAGGATCAAGATACTTTGTCACAGAAAGGCAAAAATGAAAGTTCTATGAATCTGAATAATTTATCTTGTAAAGCAAAATATCAATATTTCTAGAATACCTTTTATCTTTTAGGAGGGACATATACTTCTTTGTTTATTATAGAAACACTTGAGAACTCAGAAAATAAACTAAGAAAATTGAACCTACTTATAGTTCATCTGTAAGATACAGAACCCAATATTTTGATGAGTTCCATTCAATGTCCTTCCAGGGAAGAAAAAGTACATTTAAAAATAAAAATAAAAAACATATTTATGTAGTTTGGAAATTTTTTTCTCGATAATGTATTCTTAACATCTTGAAATATTCATCGACAGCACCATTTTTAGAGGCTACACAGATACTACTGTAAAACTAACAGAATTGATTAGCCCATCTCTTATTGTTAGGTTTAGTTGGTAAGTCTTTTCAGCTCTGACAAATCAGGATTTGGTAAATAATGAATGTAATGGAAAATTTATTAACATCTATAATCAAAATTCTTAAAGACCAACTCTTAAGTTTTAATAAGAGGCAGTGAAGTATCCACTTTTATTGTTTTTGTTGTTGTTGTTGCCATGGCCCAATTCATCCTTAAAAGACTCTCTACCAATATTAATTTCCTGTGCAATAGTTCAGAATAAGTCAGAAGTGGAGAATTTCCCTCATTTTACTACTGTCAGTTTAAGATGTGTGCTTTATCCGTTTTACTTTGCATTTACGTATTTACCAATGAATTTTAAACTTTTTCAACTGTTTATTAGTCACTTGTATATATTCACATATTATTTTTTAAAATCCTTGTTCTTTTTACATATTAAATGAAGTATTTATCTTTTTCTTAACTTTTCCTCATTATTAAATAACTAATATTTTGTGTAAAGTATATTGCCAATATTATTTTTACCAATTTACTACCACTCTTTTAAACTCTTTATTCAAATGTAGTATAAAAACAGAAAGTAAACAACTTCATAAATTTCACAAACTATATCCATTTGTGTAATCAGCAGCCATACATGGAAACAGAGCACCATGACACTCAGAGACTTTTCTGCTCCTTCTAGTCCTTATTCTCCTCTCCAAAGGTGATTAATATTCTGACTTCTAACAGCTAGCTTCATTTGTTAGTTTAGCTTCATTTATTTCTTTTAGCTTCCTGTAACTGGAATTGTACTGTACGTGCTCTTTTGTGCCTGGCTTTTTATACAACATTGGATTCCTGGAATTTATCCATAACATTACATTCATTCCATTGAATTCCACTGCATTCTACTGTGTGACTCTAATCCTATTGGTGATCGGCATTTGGGTAGTGTTCAGTTGGAGCTATTAAGTATAGGATTGCATTAAATATATGACGGTCTCAATTCAAAATAAGTAGAAGGGTTGGAATATAAAGTTTAGGAAAGCTCCAAGACAGTGGAAATAAAATTAAGAGATAAAAAATGTGAGGAAAAAACGTAAGAGAACCAGGAGATAAATCTAGGAGATGTACTAACAGAAAACAAAAACAAAACAAAATACCAAATTGAGAAGATAAAACCATCTGAAAAAGAAAATAGGCAAAATTTCTCGAGCAGAAGAAAAAATAAACCTTCAGATTGAAAGGGACTACCTTGCAATAGTAGGACGAGGGGAGAGCTGATCCATCACTGGGCATAGCAACATGAAACTTAACTACCTCAAGAACCAGATCATCATTGCGGGGCAGGGAGGGTGGTTGTGCAAAAATGGGTGAAGGAGGGCAAAAGGTACAAACTTCCAGTTATAAAATAAATAGGTCATGGGTGATTATAGTTAATTTTTATCTATTTTATATAGATAAAAATATAATGTATTTTATATTTCAAATTGCAAAGAGAGTAGATCTTAAAGGTTCCTATCACAAGGAAAAAAATTGTAACCATGCATAGTGGGGGCGTCTGGGTGGTTCAGTGGGTTGAGCCTCCGACTTTGGCTCAGGTCATGATCTCACAGTTTGTGAATTCGGGCCCTGCTTCAGGCTCTGTGTTGAGAGCTCGGAGCCTAGAGCCTGCTCAGATTTGTTGTCTCCTTCTCTCTCTGGCCCTTTCGCATTTGTGTTCTCTCTCTGTCTCTCAAAAATAAATAAATGCACAAATATTTTTAAAAAATGTAACCAGGCGTGGTGATGGATATAAACTAGGCTCACTGTCATGATAAGTTTGCAATATATGCAAATATCAAATCATTATATTGTACACCTGTACACTGTAAATGGTTTTATCGATTATCAACATATATACATAGCCAATCATATTTGATTTTAAAAAAGAATAACATCATCTAAAAAGACAGGAAAACGTTTCATGTTCAAACCAATAAGAAAATCACTGGCTTCTCACTGCCCATTTGGCATACTATACAATGAAGAACACAATGAAACGATGTCTTTAAAAATGTAGAATAAGTTACTTTAGTTAAAATTCTATATGCATTCACATCATTATTAAGTATGAAGGTAAAATAAAGGTATCAATAGACATTCAAAGTATTAGAATATTTACCTCTTAACATCTTTTCAGAATATTTAAGGTTTGCTCTGGAAAAAAATGAGAATATAAACATAAAATAGGAAATAAAGGATCTAAGCAAGGAGAGAAATAAAAGGAAGTCCTAGCACTTCAAGTGTTCAGGAAGTCTAGAGCAGCCATGTAAAGACTCCAGGAAAGAAAAGAATACAAGGTGATAATCAGAATCCAAATATAAAGAAACTATTCAAACTGGAAAAGGAATTCAAGAGCCTTCGTATAGGAGCATGGAACCTAGTTCAAACAATAATGCAAGAAGATGACTCAAATTTTCTGCCTATAGAATCAACTTTTAAGGAAAGCTGTAAAAAGTAGGGTTACAAAATAGATTTCAATTTTTATCCACTTTGACCACGTATATATATAAAAGTACAGGAGACAGCTGTTGGGGGATGTAAAAGGAAAGGTGGAGGGGAAAGCAAAGGAGAAAATAGCTTCATCTTTCAGACTGAGAAAGAGACACTGAATAATAAATGCAAGATTGAATGAATAATCTGTATTAAAATATAAACCCACTACCACTCAGCAGTACAAAAATAACAGAGTTGTGTTTTTTTCCTAAAATTGATCTAATCTTTCCGACAAAGCTCCTGTTAAATCCACTGTTTCCAGTTTAAATGGTTTCTTTGAATAATTCAGCTTACTCTAGAGATAAGCCTTGTTTGCAAAACTTTTCCTCCTCACAGACTTTCCTCCCCTCCTACCTCAACTTGATATCAAATCTAAGTAGGAGAGGGTGATGCGAGCTGCTGTACTGTATTCCGCTAGGTCCTATGGCCTCCTCAGTGTTGTTCTTTAATGTGTCTGGGTACCCTACTGGCTTCCTTTGCTAACATTTGCAATGAAGAATTGTGTTTTGTTCTCTTGGCTCCCTTGGGCCTGATGAACTTCCCTCTTTGACTTAACCCCATTTTGGCTCTTTCCAGCTGCCCATTCTTCCAGGTCTCAGCAAAGTCTCCCTCTGGCCCTTGGCTTAGTTCACATATCCAAACATCTCAAACCTCCCCCCTGAAGCCCCCATGGCAGGCCAGCTGGTTTTCATCTCAGCTACTTCCCTGTCCCCACAGGACATGCAGAGCTTGTGAATTGTTTCTATATCACAAAGTCATAAATTACACCCTTTCTCTCCATAACCACACTGAGCCCCCATGTGTGCCCTGCTGTGTTTGTGCAAGAATACATTTCCACAGACCTCACTGTCTTTGGCTTTCCCTCAACCAGACAGTCCTCCGCCCTCCTTCCCTAGAAGTGGAGAGCTGCGGCAAAGTGTGCAAATAGGGGTTTTGACTGCTTCTCTCTTTTTTCTTTTTCTCACGAGCCACCGACTGCCAAGAGTTTTCATTTACTCCACTTTTTATCTGACAAGCACCACCTCTACATCATATTCTCCATATTCCAGTTGACTTTCCCTCTCCTTTGATCTATGATGATAGAACTCCTATGGGAGAAATAAGGAATTAAAAAAATATATTAGCTTAATGGTTTCAAAATAGTTGACTGTGTAAATATGAATAATAGAGCTATTTTAAACGAGTAGCATATATAACTATATTTGGGAAGAAAGAGTATATGTGCCCGAACTGAAATAAAAGTGCTTAAAAGTATTGCTTTGAGTAAGTGAATTAGGGGTTAGGAGGAGAAGGGCATGGGACGATTGTTTTTTATTATAAATTTTGGTATACTATTTAACATATTATTTCACAACCCAAGTTTTTATTTCTTTCTACCCATTATGCCAAAATTCACTAGGAAGAATTTCCAGCAGCTCAACCTCCTTGCCACTGATTCTCAAAGCGAACTGCTTTTAGTAGAGCATGCTGGCCCCACTCCGGGATGAACCCAGTATCCCATTTCTTTCTGTTTTATGATCATTTTCCTTCATATACTTTGGGACTTGATCTCAACTCATAGAGTACTTAATGTGCAATACAGATATTTTCTTGTCAAGAATCATGCCTTTAACTTGCTTAATGTTATAGATCCTTCCAATTTTACCAAGGTAATATTTGTGAAGCAAATGTTAAAGGATTTTAAGAAAACTATGTAATATTTCTAATCTCAATTGTCTCCAGCGGCAAAATGGAGACCGCAAGCTCAATGAGAGGCATTAGAGATACAAAGATATATCAAAGCTAAATTCTTGTATCTAAATGTCTTGAGTACTTGATTATTTCATATTCTTGAAAAAAATAAAATTTACCATAATACCTCTAAGGTATCTTTTCATTAATTTTTCTTGTTAAATAAGGAAAAATTTTAAATCATAGTCAGGTGATTTAACATTCCCTGTTTCAAAATACAGTCCTTTTTATTGATAGTATTTGCATTGATTTTTCCATTTGTTTTATTTCTTATTTGGAAATATATTTTTTCTTACATTATATCACTAAATTAAGACTTCTTGATCCATAATAATCTTTCTTATCATTTTCCTTCCATCATATGTCATTTCACTTCAGGAGATCTATGCAGCTTGTTTATCACATCACTCATAGAGTTTCAAATAACATTTATTCTGTTCTTTAGTGTTTTTATGCAGATTTAAATTCTGCTATTAAATTCTTAGTTTCCTACTAAAAATTACAAGATTTTCTTAACTCCAGCTTCCTTTTTATTTCCATGTTTCACATTACGTGAATAGTTCTTTACTCTTTCCATAGTCTGATTCCTTGAATTTTTTTACTAACTCAATGCAGAAAGCTTGTAAAATGCATTTTAATTTTTTCATAGTGAATCTTTTTTAAGTATATGTTTTTTCCACATCTTCTATATTATATTCCTTTCAATATTGAAGAGTATTCCCACAGACCTTAATTCCTTGGAATATGCTTTTTCTCTGTTGACTCATCCTAGAATAGAGAATGATTTATCCAGGCCATATGTTGGTGATAAACATGACAGAGGGCGCTTAGAACCATTCATTGACCACCTGATTGCTATTAGAACCCTATTCTCAGGTATGAAGCTTCAGCTGGAGGCTAGCAGATAAAAGTTCACTTCCCTAATTCAGTGAGCTTTGGAGCTTCAGGAAGAAGCCGGGGCCTTTGAAGGGCAACTCAGTGTGTAAGCACATTTCTCTAATTTTTAGAGAAGCTATAGCACTAATTTCTTTTTTTTTTCTGATTTATTTATCAGAGAAAGAGAAACAGCATGAGCAGGGGATGGGCAGAGAGAGAGATGGAAACAAAGAATCTGAAGCAGGCTCCAGGCTCTGAGCAGAACAGAACAGAATCCAATGTGGGGCCCAATACCACGAACCGCAAGATCGTGACCTAAACCAAAGTTGGACACTTAACTGACTGAGCCACCCAGGCGCCCCAATATAGCACTAATTTCTAACTCGGGTTTCCAATTTCTTTGGTGTCTAGCCTTCTCTGTCAAATATAACTTCTGACTCTATTGCTCTCTTTTGGTTATGATGCCATCCGGATCAAAGAGGGGATATATCACTCTGCTGGGTTTCCATAGTGGAGTTATGACCTCCCTCATAGCTTCTTTTTAATGCAGTAGCAAAAGGAAATGTCTCTCCTTGGCCCTTTGCCATTATCTTATCCTTCCATTTTAGAGGATTTTTCTCTCTTCAAGAAAAATAAATCACACTGCCATTAAAAGTTTAGATGGTATTATAAAATTTTTTAAAAGATTAAATTTATTATCTTCCCTATATATTCTGTAAAATCTACATTTTAATTTGTTTATATAATCTGTAGGAAAAAATTGGATTTCCTAGAAATCGTATACCATATTCAGAATGTTCAAGTACCAATAAAGACTTAATATATGAGGGATTCACAAATATTTGCCTTTGGCTCATAAGTTCTATTGTTTACTTAATAATCTTGTCCTTCCCAGGACCTGTTTCCATGGAGATCCTTCCCTCGCTGCTTTCCTTGCTTGCCTTGGTATCATGGAGGTTAGGTGGCTGCAGGGCTGGGAGGGACCAGGTCCTGCCAGCTGCACTTCTAGGCTTCCATGTCTCTTGGCTTCTGGCTGGTTCTGACTCAGGAAAGCACTGGTGGGTCATGGGAAAATGGTAAGAAAGGGGGAGACAGCCAGCTGTATTCCTTCCTCTGGGCTACAGGTGGCATTCCCAATACATTTTTACTCTCTCTCCAACTGCCGACTCCAACTGATAAGCCTATTATGATCTCATCTTATCACAGAGAACCCTGTGCTCTGAGCTTTGGTAAAACTATCTCTGCTCTTTGTCCCTCCAGCCCAGAGATGAGGCTTTCTACAGTTATTAAATTCTGAGTTGCTTTGCCAACTCAATGGCTTCCTAATACTTTATCACCTATGTAACTAATTACCAACATTAAATTCCTTTTGTTTTGAATACTTAGTGTTTTCCAATAAATATGCTGTCTGATATCCAAGACATTAGATTAATATATATATATATATTGAGGAGAAATAGTTTCTACTTACATAATGGGTTAGAAAAAAGATTAGGGAGGAAAGCCACCACCACAGGGCAGAAGTACCCGAGGTTAACGTTAGCTAGTAAGATATTGTAATGGGATCACAAGTAACTTGTTACATCACCTGCAGGAAATTACTTTCCATCTGATGCCAATATATTATTGTACTTTGATCACAAACTCCACTTGTGCTCCCCTACCCTTTGCTTCTTACACAAGTTAATGATTGCTGTCTAATTGTTTTCTCCATATTCACATGTGTAAGATCTTGTTTTCTTCATGCTCACAATGTGGGTAATATTTTGTGAGCTCAATAAATAGAGTTGAAACCCCTGTTTGGGGGCTCTTGTCTCCTCCTGGTGATTAGCCTCTCTCGTATTCAGTTCTGTGTCCTCTCTCTAGCTGGACAAGAGAGAACTCCAGTCTCATAGTCTGTAACAATACATAGCTATCTCAAATTTATAGCCATTATAAGTTGGTCCATTTTAATGTTATGTTCTCTTTATGGCTTTAGTGCTACTGATGGTGTTGATTATAATATGAAAATAATGAATATTTTTAACTCCTTGTCTCAGATTCCTCCTCAAAGGGAAAAAAAAGTGTTGTTAAGACATTTATGAAATAAATGTAAAATTGCCAAAAATTAAAGATAGTAAGCACCAATAGTTATTTTTACCTATATAGGGGTTTACATTTTAAAGAACTATAATAACAGCAATACGAGGCCAAATAATACTTGTGTACTTTTGCTTTATACAGAGTAGTTTTCACATAAAGTACAGTTTCTATTGCCTCATACTTAACTGTTTACATCAAAACACTGAGTAGCCAAACATCCAGACCTGATTTAATTACAGAATCTTAGATGCCAAATATATGTCAATTAACTAACAGTTGAATTCTAATATTGGAAATAATTTTTAAATGGTATAATCTTATTCATTTTCTGAGCAACAAAATATTTTCATTTAATATCCAAACTTCATTTTCTCATAAAATTGAAATAATTCTCAATTGAAAAAGTGCCAGATTTTATCTCCATGTTAAGCAAGGGTATCAATTCCTGTTTTGCAGTTGGATAATGAATAATTGTAAACCTTACACATTGTATTTTATAAAAATTATGTGCCCTGGTTAAAGAGAAATAGCAACTCATAGTCAATAAAACCCAGTATGAAATTTCCCTTAGAGTCACTTAAAAACTGAACCAAAGCCAATAGGTCTTGCCTTGTAACTATAGAATGGCCCATTTACACAGCTTCTGTTAATGCAGTAAGACTTTCGATGGGCCAGAGTCTTCTGAGTTTTTGCCAACAGACGTGGAAATTTCCTGTAATTACTACATCTGGGTATTTTGCTGGAATGATGTATGTGAAAAGGATCAGAAAAGTTTATGGGTAAATTGATAGGATAATTGCTACAGCTTTGTTACATTTTATCATTTTATTACAGTTAATGAGTTCAATTGCTAATAAGCTTTGGTTATTTTCTTAGTGCAGGACTTGAATTTTTTCCGTGATATGCATTTTGCTCCTACCTACATATCATGCTACTACAGGGGAATTATCCACTGTATGCTCTGGTATTGAATTTTTCTCTAGTTAAATGCTGTAGACAGAACAATCAACACCCGGACACAGTGAGAAAATAATGGACATACCTTGCTTGATCCACATTTTTATTGTACAGAAGCACAAATTGTCTAGATAATTAATACCTGGAGACTCCCAACACTTACTTTACACACTGCCCTACCACATTATTCAATACCCTATTCTGTGATCTCAAGTGTATCTGATTACCTGGTAATCTACCTAAGAATTCTTCAGAAAGCAGTTAACCTTAAATTAACTCAATTCCACTGCCATGTGGGGGCGGGGGGGGGTGTTGAAATTGGTTTTCCTATATAGTAAAACAGGTAGTTATGAAACATTTTAACAAAAAAATCACAGAGTGACTAGAAATAACAAGCAAAACACTGTGATCACAGTTTGGGCAAAGCAGAAGATGGGAATGGTATGTGAATAGGAATGAAAATGTGGGAGGTCAGTGGTAAGGACTCTGTTAAGGAAACAGAGTGCCCGGGTGGCTCAGTCAGTTGGGTGTCTGACTTCAGCTCCGGTCATGATCTTGTGGTCAGTGGGTTTAAGCCCTGCCTCAGCCTCTGTGCTGACAGCTCGGAGCCTGGAACCTGCTCCAGATTCTGTGTCTCCCTTTCCCTTTGCCCTTCACCTGCTTGCGCACTCTCTCTCTCTCTCAAAAATAAATAAAAAAACATTTAAAATTTTTTAAATAAATAAAAGTATGAAAAAGTGAATGAAGGAGTAGTGAGTGGTAGAGAGGAAATCTCCTGTGGCACTTACTAAGTTATTGCCTTTCTGTTCCAAATCCACCTTTCTCTTCTCTGCATTCTGATATTGAAGGTAATACTGGAACTCAACATTTCTGCTTTGCCAGAACAAAAAGTGCCTAAAGAAACTAGGAACCCAGTGGAGGGAGAAGGAATTTGCACCTTCCTGATTGCTTCCTGTGGGTCTCCTTGCTTCCTCTCATTCTGTGAGTATCATCCTAGCAATTCTTTTTTACACCAACAAGAGCAGTTCCTTCCTTTAGAAAATACTGAATACAGTTTACAGTCTTTCCAAAAGTTGCAGAACCAGCTTCATCTCAGTGCTGCTCCTCATGGCACTAGGGCCAGCTCCCTCTTCCAAGGTCTGGTTCCTGCCCCCTTGGGGCTTCTTTAATGTTACTAAGTTTTAGTAATTCCAGTCTCTTCCCAAGAGTGGTAGCTGTTTCTTGGACTTGCTAACAACTTTATGCCTCATTAGCAATTCAACATTCTCTGTTTAGGGGCACCTGCATGGCTCAGTCTGTTAAGAGTCCAACTTTGGCTCAGGTCATGATTTTGCGGTTTATGAGTTCCACTCCCAGGTAGAGCCTGGAGCCTGCTTCAGATTCTTTGTCCCGCTCTCTCTCTGACCCTCCCACACTTGTGCTCTGTCCAACTCTTTCTCAAAAATAAAGAAACATAAAAAAATAAACATTCTCTCCTTTCAAATATGTAACATCATTTCTGTTTCCCTACTGGACCATGGCTGTTACTGCATTTAAAGAGACAATGAGATTACTGATCATTCTTCAGACGATTGTAAAACCTACCCTACCAAAATGCAAAGGTGAAAAGAAGGACCCAGGATGGGAAAAGCCGTGGAAAAGCAAGGAAGATAATAGCTGTCATAAAAAAACAAAACAAAACAAAAACTTGAGCAATGTTTTTCTGAAAAATGCATCACAATTAGAAAGCAAGTCAGTGAAGGTTAAAGAATAAAATGAATATAACTTTGAGGGGAGTTAACAATACAGAATTTCTGCCTTCTAGTGCATCAGAATTCACCGAGCTCCTAACTCATCCATGCTCCAATTCTACTGACTGAATTTCATAAAGATCTACAGACATCCTGAGTATAAGGACTTCATGAGATATTTAGCATTAATACTGGAACATAGTAAAACTAATATTTGCTATGTATCAGTTTATTTCTATAACTCAGCTAATATTCTCCTTATGGAGAGTAGGTAAGACTGCCTTTACCATTCATTGGTAATTCATTCATTCATTCATTAACATACCATCAAAAGTATGTTAATACTTTTAGAAATTCTGGTAGTATAAACCACATGAAGTTAGCCTTCACCAAACTAATCATTATGAAATATAAGTAAAAAGTGTAACTGACTCAGAATCTAAAAGACAGAGATTTGTGCATTGGTCCATTTGTTATTTGCAATAGAACACATGTAGAATAAAGACCTTATTTTTTGAGTTTTTTTAAAATTTATTTCTGAGAGAGAGAGAGAGAGAGAGAGACAGCGTGAACAGGAGAGGGTCAGAGAGAGAAAGGGAGACAAAGAATCCAAAACAGGCCCCAGGCTCTGAGCTATCTGTCAGCACAGAGACCGATGTGGGGCTCAAACCCATGAACCGTGATGTCATGACCTGAACGAAAGTCAGATGCTTAACAGACTGAGCCACCCAGGCATCCCATAAAGAGCTTACTGAAGAATCAAAGAACTGAAAGAAAATGTAGGTAAATGTATGTACTATTGGGAATGTAAAAGAATTTTTGAAACAAAATAATGCCAGAGAATATAAACAAGAAGTTTTATAAATTTAACATTAAAATGTGAAACATCAGTACCTCAAAAATGATCATAGATAACAAATAAAAGACAAACAAAATATCAATGTACAAACCTTAGTATATTTCATAAATAATCAACCATAAATCAATATAAAATAATGACTATACTAATAGAAAATAAGGAAATGGTGGTTAATATGTAATTTTTAAAAAGTAATACAACTAGTCAATAAATATATCCAATAATTAAAAATGCATTAAATGAGATAATATTTTCTTTCCATGTATCAGTTTAACAAAGGGGTTAAGAAAATGAATTCCTCACACATTATAGTGGGGTCGTGGGTGAGGATAGTATTCAAACATTTTCATCAAATAACTTGAAAAGAGATTTATTTTAAATTTTAAAGTATTCATAGCATTTAATTTAGTAGTTTTTTCTCCTACAAATTAATCTAACAGAAACTATCAGAAATATGCTCAAAAATCTATAGTCTATGAAATATTCATCTCTGCCTTGTTTATAGTTCCAAATCAACTCAAATATCTGCATTAGAGGATTAATTATATTATCATAAAACTATGAAAAATTAAAATATTAAAAGATAATTTTTACTGACATTCAAAAGCCACATATATATACATATATATGTGTATATATATATACATATACATATATATATACATATATATATGTGTATATATATATACATATATATTCCTTGTGATGCTATTACTAGACTGCTATACTCTGTCAATATGCAGAAATATGTCAGAATGGGAAAGGCTATTTTTGAGTGCTGAAAGGTTGGGGATTTTGAACATAGTGCCTTTCTATTTTTTCTTTCTAAAATTTTTTTTAATGTTTTATTTATTCTTTGAGAGGGAAATAGAGACAGCATGAGCAGGGGAGGGTCAGAGAGAGAGGGAGACACAGAATCTGAAGCAGGCTCTAGGCTCTGAGCTGTCAGCACAGAGCCCAACTCAGGGCTCGAACCCACAAACAGTGAGATCATGACCTGAGCTGAAGTTGGACACTAAACCAACTGAGCCACCCAGGCACCCCTTTTCTATTTTTTCCAAGATTATATTTTTGGCTGATTTTTCCCCATTCTCCTTGTCTTTTCCTATCTGTTCACGTGTAGCACTAAAATTACTATGTGCGTCAGTCCTCTCAATTCCTAACCAGACTGCAGTATTTTGTAGTTGTTAATCATTTGCTTTTTAGCACCATTAGGGAGAAGTGAATAAAGAAAGCTATAAACTAAAATATTTTACAAAACTAAATAATCCATTCATAAGTTTAATTTTTATTATGTAGCATTTAAGGGAGTGTCTACAAGTTACTTTATCACTGAGAATTTTTTATTCTCTCTCTAAATTAAACCCTGATTCTGAATTCTAATTCTTTTTTCTGATTAAATGATTAGGGAAATAATGTGAATTCTTTGAAGAAGAACTAACATGTCTGTATATAAAATTATACATGTCACATTAACAGTTTCCCAAATATACAGGTGTTTATTTTGAAAATGGAACTATTCCTTTCTCATTTTCTTTATGATAGAATTTTAAAAGTATAAAAATTAAAATAGTAAAGTACTTTTAAAACCAGATAGAGAAAATTCTAATCTCAGCAGTCTTCTTTAATGGAAAAAATAATAAACATTTAAAAGTTCTATACGATTGTCAACTTAAAACATCTAAATTTTAGTCAATAATTTAAGCAAAGTACTTTTCCCACAACATTTCCTGAGCACATTAAACAGAGTCAGACACAGATGTGCACATTTTCTCAGAAGAATTTTTAGTATCAGGATATTATTTAACCAGAATGAAACAAAGATTATATTACTCCATACTGTTGAAACAGAGTCAGCAGTGTTTAAAATGAAAAAAAAAAAAAAATTGAAGATGAATGGAATGCCTTATCAAGTTAATTTCATGTTATTTCACTATAAATTCCTGTTAGTCCTATGGGTTTTATAAATTATGGCATGCTAGTAAAATACATATTAGAAAATGGTTATGCCATTGAACAATTACTTGAGGGCTATATTAAACTTAATATATGCTAGTTAAAAGATTTGCCATTATAAAGGCCACTTTCTAAACTCTAAGGGAAGTATGATTTGATTGGTTATATTTGAGGTGGTTTTAATCTAGCAGAGACATTAATACAAGAAAAACTAGTAATATGGAAAGAATCACAGTAAAATTGTATATACCAAGCTTTCTTTTATTTGATGGTGAATTGGAAGAATAGAGAATTTCAACATAACTAAAAACAAAGACAAGTACTTTTCATTGTATATAAGGAATGAAACAAGCACATTCAAGAATAAAGTGTCCTTGAATATGCACCATCTTAATTGCAAATCACTTGTATTTTCCTTTCCTTTCAGGAAAAATAAAAGGAATTGTGGAGAAGAATTGGGACAAATGATCTCAAAATCAAAGCTCACTCTACTGATGAAGTCAACTGCACACTTTCTTACAAAACCAAATATTTTATACCAAGTTAAATTGCAATATATATCTGGCATAGGCACATCTTTTCTGACATTCCTTTATTATCATACAGTACAGGTATACCATATTTACACGATATGATATCTGTATAGGTATCATATGGATTTTTACCTGGTCTACCAAGCAAGATCAAGTTTTTCCAGAATTAAAAATAATTTTTCTTCCAATGCCCATGCTTTTCTTTATAGTAATAATCCACAACCTTTTACAAGTGAAGAAATTGCAATACTTAAATGCTAAGAACTTGAAATTCTCCTGAGGGATGACTATGCCATGGAGTCTATAGCTACATAGAAGCAGTACACACTGCCTAACCCACTACACAGCAAATGAACCATTAGCTTAGTATTTCCTAAAATTACTCTAAAACCAGTTAGCTTCCTACGCTGTGAGACATACTAAACTCAGACTTTTAAATTCTGTTGTGATTTCTTTTGCTCGAAGTTTCTACTTAAGGTCTCAGTGTGACCGCTCCAGCGTCAGGATGGAAGCATGAATGGAGCTTTCAGAGCCTGAGGACTAGAACTCCACTCACCCTAATGCCAGACCGAAGGAACAAACTAGGTACTACATATAAGGAGAGATTATGCTCCTCCACAAACATGACTGTCTAGTTAGTTTTTCTTGAAAAAAAAATAACTGATCTTGGAAACCTCTTGATTGTTTTTGTTTATGAAATGAGGCAGAAAATGAAAACCTCTAACAAAAAGCCTCCTTAAGACTGTCCTTGAAGCAGTGCTATTAACCCAGCTTTTCTTCTCTCTTGGCGGCAGAACTGCCACTGCATTAGTCAGGGAAGGTCCTCTCAGTTCACCTTGCTACCTAAAACAAATGCTTTAATTCTGATTCAACTTACAATCTATCCTAATATTATGAATTACATATAATTTACCTATCTGTGGTTATGTATAAAATAACCATAAAGAATATATAAAATGCAATTCTGATATCAGGATATATACAGCCTCTCCTCATGTGGGACCCATGACATTTTTACACTTTGAGTATTCTGAATTGATCTGGTTCTTTCAGCTGGTACTGAAAAGTAGGTTTCTTGTTCTAGGCTTCTTAGCCAGACAATGTAATGCGAGTCCTCAGTGTCTAGGTCTGACTGTGCTTGATATTTTTCTTTTGGTTCAGTCAAAGATCTTGGAAAATGGATGTCAAAATACTTATTGAAAAAAAGAATCCATCCATAATAGGGATAGCAGCTGAAAACAGATGAAATATCAGATTTATAAAATGAACACAACTATATTTCTTTTGCTATTGTAAATACTGTTTATTGTCCCCACACAGCATCCAAAAGTTTTACAGAAGTGAATTACTTTACGTTCAATACTATCTGGCTCGTGTTTTACTTTGACCCCATACAAATTATAGCTAACTACATTTTAACTAGAAAATATGTTTGCTTTTTGTATATGTGCATTTTATATTTAACTCACCTCACATCTTCCTCTCTTTTAAGAGCATAGACCATAATAATAATCAGTGGCTTTATTTTTTTCCTGACTGGCATTTCACATATTTAAAGATAGTCCTAGGTGATAGGTATAAAAGTGCTGAACAGGTACAGAAGCCCAGGTAAAGCTCTAAGTTAGAGAGATCCAGAAGCCTAGAAAAGGAACTTTAGAGAATGTGTGGGGAATGTGTAGAAAAGGAAAGTCAGTGACTAGTAGGGACAGATAATTTCAATATAAAATTTATTTATGACATTGTTCAAATAATTTACATCAATTTTGTTTTTTTCCTTAACCTGAGAAATCCTCAGGTTAAAAATCATCTGCTTTATTTGCTTGTAACTTCTCCCTCTCTTTTACATGTTAATACTTTTAATAATTTTATATTACATATTTTGAAACTATAACACTTAGAACATGAATATTTGTGATACATTTATTTCAAGATTTATACCTAAATTTTATTCCAAGAGTTTTATAATTTTAGCTTTTGTATTTAAATCTTTGATTTATTTTGAGTCAATTTTTGTATCCGGTATGAGGGAGGGAGTCAGACATTTTTTGCATGTGCTGCATATGTGATAACTATATTTTAATTATAGACTGGACATTTTCAAATATGTAAAATTCTCTTTGACATCTTTTATACTTTTTGTCCTGAATTCTTATATCATCTGTCACTAATACTTCTGCCTTTGATTTCAATGACTGGGTAATATTGGCAATTTTAATTTTAACTTCCTTTTAGTTTAATTTTTTATTTTGTGTATCTCATAAACAATATATTGAATTGTTTTGTAATTTATTTCTTTTAATAAGACTCTGAACTCAATCATATTTATTACAAGATTGCTTGTTTATAATTTTATTTGATAGTTCTTGACATTTGTTATTTTTCTTTAATTTTTGCTTTTATCTTCAGGTATTACATATGGTTTATTTGATCATATGTTTCCTCTACTGATTCAGATGTTCAATATCTTTTTAAATTTTATTATTATCTTCAAATGTTTTTAAAACTATGGACATATATTTTTTAACATTATCAATAAAGAAGCAATAACTACCTATTCCTCCATTTTAAGATAAAAACTTTATTCTATCTCAATCACCCTCCTCACACTTCTTTTTGTGGTTGTTTTGTTCCAGTAATTCAAGAACCTAGCTTCAGATTTTATTATTACTTTACGTTATTTACCTTTACTTTTAAACTACTTGATAGCTGCACTATTTTGTAATAATATTAACAACCTTTAGACACTAACTTTTAAGTTTCACTGGCTCGGTGTCTACTTCTTATTATGCTACACCTTTTCTAATTTTAAGCTCTTTTTAAAAATTATTTATTTCTCAGTTGGCATAGTTTTTCAAGGCTTTCCTTTCTTTTTTCTTCTTTTCAGAGAGACTAGGGGTGTGGTACTTTTCTCTTATTTCACACATTCCTGAGAATGTATTTCAGTTGCACCCCTCCCCCAATGAATGATAATTCAAATAATAGATGAAAATAATAATTTCCCTCAAAACTATAGAGGTTACCCCCCCCCCAAAAAAAATGGCATTCTGGGCACCTGGATGGCTCAGTCAGTTAAGCACCGGACTTCGGCTCAGGTCATGATCTCACGGTTAGTGGGTTCAAGCCCCACATCAGGCTCTGGGCTGACAGTCAGCTCAGAGCCAGGAGCCTGTTTCGGATTCTGTGTCTCCCTCTCTCTCTCGCTCTCAGAAATAAATAAAACATTAAAATTTTTTTTAAAGAATGACATTAAAGCATGATACTGTTTTCTTTTATAGGCAATTGTATTGTTTGAGTGATATAGGATTCTTCTCTGCATCTCTACTATCTGTCTCTCCAGTGCCCATACGTGTTTCCCACTCATCTTCTGCCCTAGCAGCCCTTTTTGGTTGCCACACACCAGCAATGTGTTTTCCCCAAGAAATTATGAGTACTTTCAAAACATACACTTCCTCTAATAAGCCTTCTCTTATCGTTATTAACCTGTATGAAAGTTCACCTGACTTTGAATTCTAGCTCTGTTAGCTGTTAGTTGTGTGATTTGGGACTCATTGTTTAACCTTTCCGTGCTGCTGTTTCCTCACATGTAAAATGGGTATAATATTTACATTTTGGGATTGTTCAAAAGATTAAATGAGATAATAAACAAGGTGCCTTACTTAACAATTTAAAATGAACACAGTAACTATCTTCTTATAAAGCAGCAATTATATAATTGTTATTGATAATACTATCCATTGTAATAATAATGTCTGGCTGTTAAATGGGCGGAGCAGCTGTAATGTAGGCTTGTTTAATAAAATTTAACCTATTAACATTACCAAGGTATATTAATGTGAGAGTCTGTGACATCATGGTGCTTTGTTTTGTTTTGTTTCAAATAGGAGTCTAACCATTGTGGCTAATAATACACAATGACAACACATTTCAACCAATATGAACATGTGTGTGGTGATGTAAACAGCATGATATTTCAGCTTAGGAGGGGAGGTAATAGCTGCAAGAATGCCTCATCTTCCTGTTCATGAATCATTAGCAGAGGGGGATGCTTCATGTTTCCACAATAGAGCATAACATGTCTACATTACTTCTTCCCTGGCAAAATTCCACCAGACAAATCTGTTTGCTATTTCAAAATGATATGGATATCTTCCCAGAATTGATTTCAGAGAAGAGAACTGAGCATATTCTCAGATTTTAAAGATCATTTTCTCCAGTTTGTCATGACCAGATTTTAAGGGTACTATTATAAAAGTCTGCAGGGAAAAAAATTCTTCTCTGAGAACTCTCAGTTTAAAATTACTTCATCTGAAAGAAATCCCATTGCCATATGTTTGCTTGGCCTAGATTTCATTCAATAAAGCTTCCTTCCTCATACATTCTTCAGAGGGAAACAAAATTAAGAGCAATGTAGGTGCCAGCCATTAAATGCCTATGCCCTGTGTCAATTTTTAATAAGATCTTGTCAGTAACTTTTAATGGACTCTTGCTTTATAACCTAAAATTGTAGAGAAAGCAATGTGATTAGAATTAATAAGAGCAAGAAAATTCCTTAGTCCCTTGTTTTTCTTTCTGAAAAATATTGCCTTCTTCCTTCCTCGCAGAAATTCAAAGTTCCTTTCATGTTCACAATCCAAGATTAATTTTTTTAATTTTTCTTTTTTTTAACATTTATTCACTTTTGAGAGACAGAGTGCAAGCAGGGGAGGGGCCAAGAAAGGGAGACACAGAATCCAAAACAGGCTCCTACCCACACACCGTGAGATCATGACCTGAGTGGAACTCGGACACTTAACTAACTGAACCACCCAGGCGCCCCCAAGATTACTCACTTAAAATGGATGTGGTACCTTCTTCTTTCTTGTTTTAATGTTACTTTTGATGTTTTGTTTACTTCCTATACCCTTGTATGTATTAGGCATTGTTGTGAAAAATCAAAGATGTTTAATAAAATAATGTATAACACCATAGCTCTTAACCCACAACATATAGTTGATGTTAAATAAAAATGGAAGAGAGGGGGCAGGAGGAAAGAATATAAAACTAAAGCACTGGGTGAATGAATTGATGCAAAATTATCACTTCTGCCTGAACCTAAATGGTGATTGAGAAATTTTAAGAGTATAGATTTAATAGCTGAGTTACCACAAATAAATTAATGTAATATAATTGCTTAAGATATAATTATTAGAAAATGCTTTTTAGAGAACTTTGAAAACTTGTACTGCATCAACATTGAAAATTATATTTATGCAAGTCTACTATTATTACTGCTGGGCTGAAGTTTACAAATCACATCATATGTGCCAGGTTTTAGAATGAGAGACTGTATTACTTATCATGGCCATAATGATTATGCAGTAAAATTAAAGCCTATTACTTATCCTAAGCAAAAGTTAGTCACTGACAGAGTCACATGTAGAATTCAGGTCTTTTGTCTCCTAATCTAATGCCCTCCTCCATGACTCTGATAGATCCTAACAAGAGGTCCTATCAGGGTCTCCAGGCGATATAAAGCTCTTAGCACAATTCTATGGCATGTTTTATCCTTACTCCATTGTTGAAGTCCAAAGGTACAAGGTATCAAGTCAAACAGTACATTGACTGATTGTTCCAAATATACACAGAAAGGTGTCTGAGAAGATATGAATTGAAATTGCAGTAATGAATCATACTTAGATCTATATCTAGATTTAGATCTATATTAGACTTCAATGTAATAGGCAAAGCTAAATTTCTGAAGTGTTTTCTATGTAGCAGACTGTTTAAGTACTTTCCATCAATACACTCTTTTACTGGCCGTAACTGTAGATAGTCTTATAATCCTAGTTTACAGACAGGAAAACTGGAACAAAGATGATATGATTAATTGTCCAAGGGCACATAGCTATGAAGTAGCAGAGTCAGAGTTTGAATACAAGCAAGTCTGTATCAGAGTACTCATTCTTAACCACTCTTGCAAATTTTCTTTTTCTTTTTTTCATTTTTTTAATAGTTTACTTATTTTTGAGACAGAGAGAGACAGAACATGAGCGGGGGAGGGCCAGAGAGAGAGGGAGACACAGAATCTGGAACAGGCTCCAGGCTCTGAGCTGCCAGCACAGAACCCGATGCGGGTCTCAAACCCACAAACCGCTAGATCATGACCTGAGCCAAAGTCGGACGCTTAACCAACTGAGCCACCCAGGCACTCCCACTCTTGCAAATTTTCAATACTTAGTTCACAATAGTGAATCAGTGTGTCAAATCAATGTTGAAGTTGGGGGCATCACCATGGGGCATAATCTTAAACTCTTTCTTTCTAGAGCACACTTATGCTAATCTGGCACATGAATGGCCAGAACTTCTATGACTCTTCTATTCTCCTTACAGAATCACAGGCCATAAATATGGAGACTTTTTCACCACAGAATGTCAACTAGAAAATTTTGGCTGAAAATGATTATTCACTGTCTTAACATAACACTTGATCAGTTGTTAAGAGTCAGGATTCGTCTGGTTTTAAGATTCCCTTCAATTATCAACAAGGCCATCAGTAGCTTCCCTGTGATGTTCTTTTACATGCTTATAAAGACCTCCATAACTTTTAAATTTTCTACTTCATTTCTCGCCAGGATAATTTGCCTTTCTAAAGCTGAAATGTTGGTAATGATAAGCTGCCATACCTTGATACAAGGGGATAAATCCCATAGGCATTCTAAAGTTGTATAAGTGACTCTGGTGTAGAGGACTTCAAGGAAATCTCCTACATATTTCTATGAAGCTCTGCTGGATTCTTTGGTATACAGGGGACTTAACCTGTCACGTTCCATGTATACTGTTCAATGCTGAGGTTTAATCACAGAGTGAAATAATATGGTACTTTGCTAACTAAGAGAACACAAACCATGTGTGTTTTTACTTTTAAAAATCAAAATCTTGACTTTCAACTGGTTTATTATTGTTAAACCTAAAAGACAAATGCAGGGGAATGATTTATTTAATGACCCAACCACATGCTCTACTGATGCCAAAATGCCAATAATTTGTCCAGGCATTTTCTCTTTGGCCTTTGTTCTAAACATTCTTAGTTAAAATGCATCTTCCCATGCTATTTAGTAACAATTGAGCAGAAAGATACCAATTATTGTCTCTCCTCAAAGGAATTCTTTCTAATTGCATTTTGAAATTAACTACTAATGAAACATGACAATGTATGCAGAGCCCTAGAAATAGAAGAAAAATAAAAACTTGGAGTATTTAGCTAAAAGAATAGAGAAAATACGAAAAGAATGTGCATTCCAGAGGATTATATGAATAAAATATTACTTAGTACAATATGAGACAGTAGTTTATGATAACAATGAGTAATAGTTAATGAAATTTAGGCTACTGCAAAAAAAGGAAATTCTTTTTTTATGAATTTTTTTTTCTTTCCCTTTCCTTGTTCCTTCATTTATAAAGCAACAAAAATAGCAGCACTCTCAACAATAGCCAAAACATGGAAAGAGCCTAAATGTCCATCAACTGATGAATGGATCAAGAAGATGTGGTATATTTATATAACGGAATACTACATGGCAATGAGAAAGAATGAGATCTGGCCATTTGTAGCAACATGGATGGAACTTGAGGGTGTTATGCTGAGAGAAATAAGTCAGGCAGAGAAGGACAGATACCATATGTTTGCACATATAGGTGGATTAGGAGGAACTTAACGGAGGACCATGGGGGAGAAGAAGGGGGGAAATGGTGGGGGAAAGGGAGAGAGGCAAACCATGAGAGACTCTTGAATGTTGGGAACAAACTGAGGGTTGATAGGGGTAGCGGAGAGGGGAAGGGGGGTGATGGGCATGGAGGAGGGCACTTGTTGGGATGAGCACTGGGTGTTATATGGAAACAAACTTGACAATAAACTATTTAAGAAAAAAATTTAAAAATATAAAGCAACAAAAAGAAATCATTGCAAGAACTGCTGAATGATAGAAGATGACCTGGGGGCTATTGAGCTTTGTGAGCTCAAGGATAACAGACAATGGGAAGAGCCAGGAGAGAGTTACAGGGAAAGAGAGCAAGGAAGTTGTGTGAAAGCCCTTAAAAGACAACACAATGATTTGCAGCAAACTGAAAGTCAAGTATTGAAAAATGATGTTCTCTGAGGGACATTTCAGAACATTTCTCCAAAATCTTTAAAGAAATTATTTAATAAAAATTTTATTAGCATCTCCATTTGGTCTAATGAACTCTCTTATGACATCAAGTCTAAAATACTGTTTTACACTGAAAAACTCCCTCTTCTATTATTTCATTAATTATGATTTCTGTTCAATATGGCGTACAGTAGAATCCAGACAAATTATCATTCTTTTTAGACCTTTGGAAAAAAGTTTGAGTAGTAACCTATTAGAAACAAATAAATCAACAAAACAACTAGTTTAAAATAACTCTTATACATAGATTTGTTTTTTCATCAATATTTCCAAAAAATAAGGTAGTGTACATTGCCGTAAGCAAAGACTGGCTATTGAGAACAATTCCTAAGAAAATAAATCTAGATCACCTTCTCCCAAATAAAAGCATATTTACTTATTCAGTATAGAAAAATGGAGTTGTTTTTTTTTTTTTTTATAGCTGTGGAGTACTATAAGTTTAAGGAGGATTTTGTCTCCTTGTCTGTCTATTCTGGGTAAGATACTGTTGCATCCCTAAATATTTTTTGACTATGAAGATTTTAAATTGGTGAAAAAGTCAATAAATTCCAAATGAATTATCTGAATGCCATTAAAGACATATTCCTATTCAATATGGTATAAAAGAATGTGTTTCAAATTTAGGAATAATCATTCTAATTTAGGTGACTTTGGTGGGTTAAAAAATACATAACAGAATATGAGATTTTACAATGTTGTTTGGATTACAGTCAATATCAATGACCAGATAACGCTTTAGTAATTTCTTCAGAAAAAAATATTAAAAAATAAATTTAAAAAACCAAATTCATTAATCATCAACTTCACTAACTTTCCTTCTGAAAAGTGTCCTTTGAAAGGAGGCATCAGACCAAAGTTGGAGGTGAGGAGACACAACGCAGCCGCGGTCTCCCAACAAATGTCAGCAATTACAAAGGTATCCCACCAAAACACCTCTCCAAGAGTTTTGGGGTCCACTTTAGAAACTTCAGCAACACCGTGGCATGAAAAGCCTGACGGTAACCACACAAAAAGAGAAGGAAAACCGCTTCATTTGCCTGCATCATCCCATCCCCGAAGCCAGCTCTGCTCAGCACCGGAAAAGAACTTCCAGCTAGAAAGACTCCTCCTCCCTAGAAAAGGAAGACCTGGTGGGGTGAACAATCAGTTTCCCGGGCCTTTCTCGGCACGAAGGTGCGCACTGATTTCACCGCAACGCTAGGAACTGTAGAGACGATAGGAACATGCAGAAAAGCAGGGCCTACCTGTAGCAGCCACAGGGCAGAAGGATCCTCGTTCACAGGGAACTCCTTTACAAATAAACCCAGTGGTTTTCACCGCGGAAGAAGGAACCACAAGCCAGCACGTCTGCCCTGGACCCCCTGCAGATTTTACCAGCTTCTGCCCCACGGGTATTCATGTTCCCCAAGGGCAGCAGCCTTAACCCTGTTCCCCTGGCCCTCAGCAGCTCAGAACCGCCCTCACCTGCGAGCTGGCCTCTGAGATTGCGCTAGCGCAAGGCTCTCGCCTGGAACCCACGGCCGATTCCCACTGCCCTGTTGGCACTCGAGGCTCGCCGCTGCAGCCCCGTAACCGGCGTGCCCCCAGCACGACCCGCTGCACTGCCCTCTGCCGCTGTGCGCCCACGGCAAGACCCAGCAGCCTCGTGGTACATGCCGACCGCCAGGAGCCTGCAGCTACCAGTTAGCGCCAATGTTTGCTGCCCGTGCAGGCCCGCACCGTTAAGTCTGTGTCTGCAGCTGGTGCTTCCCACGACACAAGCACCTGGAGCTGACTCCTGCAGCGGAGTGTGTGAACACCATCAGTTTTGGCTTCCGCCGCTGCCTGCCTTGATCCCCCTTGATCCCTAGCCACTGGAACTGGAAGTGCCACTAAGGACCTCAACAGACCTTGGATCCACTGTAGACACATACTCCCACCCCATATTCCCTTTCCCCATCCCTCAACCCTCCCTCCCCCCACCGTGCAGCACTTACCATGTACCAACTTGTAGATGCTGTGGACCCCAGGCCTGAATTGAAGATACATCATGTCCTGAGCCTCAGGACACCCCAGCATGCCTGACCCACAAGTGAAAGTGAGAAAGACCAAAGTCAGTCCATAAAGTCTAGAAGAGGAGGCTGCTTCTCATAGCTGATAAAGAATTAATATCCAAAATATTATTTATTTTATCTTTATGGATATTCTACAACTCAGTAGTGAAAAAAATATATATGACTTTTTTAAATGGTCAGAGGAACTGAGTAGACATTTTTTCAAGGAAAATTTCCAAATGGCCAACAGTTAGGTAGATAAAAATGTTCTCAACATCACAATTACCAGGGAAATGCAAATCAAAATCACAATGATGAGGCCCCTGGGTGGCTCAGTTAAGCATTCCACTTCAGCACAAGTCATGATCCTGAAGTTCTGGGTTCGAGCCCTGCATTGGGCTCTGTGCTGACAGCTCAGAGCCTGGAGCCTGCTTCAGATTCTGTTCTCCCTCTCTCTCTGCCCCTCCCCAACTCGTGCTCTGTCTCCCTGTCTCTATCTCTCAAAAATAAATAAACATTAAAAAATGTTTAAAAACAAAATCACAACGACATTACTTCACACCTACTAGAATGACTATCATTGTAAAGACAAGAGATTATTAGTGTTGGAGAGGATGTGGAGAATAGGGAACTCTCACGCACCGTTAATGGGAATGTAAATTGGTAGAGCCAATGTGGAAAATAGTATGGCGATTCTTAAAAAAATTAAAAATTGAACTACTGTATAATTCAGCAATCCCATGAGTGTTATATCCAAAGAAATGAAAACCAAATACAAAAGATCTCCACTTCCATGTTTATTGCAGCATTATTTACAGCAGCCAAGATATGGGAACAACCTAAGTGTCCATCAATGGTTGAAAAGTAGATGTGGTATATATATTCAATGGACTATTATCCAGCCATGAAAAAAGAAGGAAATCCTGCCATTTGTGACAAAATGGATGGACTTTGAGGAAATTATGCCAGTGAAGTAATTTGGCCAGCAAAAGGCAAATAATATATGATCTCACTTATATGTGGAATCTAAAAAACTAAACTCATAGAAACAGAGAATAGAATGGTGGTTACCAGGGACTCAGGGGTAGGAGAGGTGGGGGAATGTAAGTCAAAAGGTACAAACTTCTAGTTATAAAATGAATAAGTTCTGAGGATCTAATGTACAGCATGGTGGTTATAGTTAATAACACAGTATTACATGCTATAAAATTGCCAAGATAGTGTATCTTAAATGTTCTCCCACAAAATCAAAATGATAATTATGTGTCATTATGCAGGTGTTAGATAATACTATGGTGGTAATCGTTTTGCAATATAGAAGTGTATCAAATCAGCATGTTGTACACCTTAAACTTACAGTTTTATATTTCAATTATGTCTCAAAGCTGGGGAAAAAGAAAGCTGTCATTTTCTGAATATGTGAGATGGAATAAAGGGCACATCTAAAGAAACAAAGAAACCAGGATAGAGAGCTTAGAATCTAATTATTTCTGTTGCCTGCTTTCTTTTCATCTTTTCCCTGTTTTTGACTAGAGACACTGATGATAATCTCTCCAACTCATGAAAGAATAGAACCAAATAACATATCTTTGTTTCATCTTATACTGAATGAAACACCAGTTTATTGACTCAATGTTCTGATAGACACCAATGAGCCTTTGGAGGGGGGAAAACCTCAGTTTTCCATTTTTAAATACCTCAGTTTTCCCTCTCTAATAAGACAAAACACACACACACACACACACACACACACACACTCCTGCTCATTCATTCATTCAACACTCAGGAAACTTTATTGGATACTAAATATGTGCAAGGAACTTACCTAGGAACTGAATGTACACTATAAACAATACAGAGTCTCTGCCCTAGTGGAAATTACATTCTAGTGAGGGGACACAGAAGAAAAAAAAGCCATAAGTAAGTACATAATACATTAGTGGTGATAAGTGGCAGGAGAAAACAAAGAAAAGATAAAATGTATAGTGTGAGAGTTAACAGAGTCCTCTTCGAAAGGTGACATTTGAGCAGGCACCTGACTAAAATAAGTTAGCTCTGTGTATCTGTAAAGTATGCTGTGAAGCAAGCTATGGGTATCCGGAAGTAAAACAGTCCAGGAAAAGGGAATAGTAACTGATCTGAGCAGATCACTATGGTGTGTTCAGAGAAAACAAGTAAGCAGTATGAGGAAGGGTATGTCTATTTGCCAGGGTTGCCTAACAAAGTGCCACAGACTGGGTGGCTTAAATAACGGAAATTTATTTTTTCACAATTAAGTCCAAGGTCAATGTGTCAACAGGGTTGGCTTCTTCTGAGGACCTTTCTTCCTGACTTGTAGATGGCTGCCTACTCACTGTGTCCCCACATGGTCTTTTCTCTGTATTCTATTCTCTTCTGTATCTATTCTCTTCTTCTCACAAGGATGCCAGTCACCTGTCATATTGGATCAGTGTCCACGCTCATGACCGATTTTAATTTAATTACCTATATAAAGATTGCTATCTCCAAATATAGTCACATTCTGGGCTACTGGGGATTAGACTTCAACATGAAAATTTGAAGGGACAAAATTCATCTCATAAAAGAGTGGACTATAGTGGGAGAGAACAGCTACTTTTGTTTATTTGTGGTTTTGGGGTGTGTGTGTGTGTGTGTGTGTGTGTGTGTGTGTGTGTACGTGCATGCACACAACTTTTCCTTTGTTTGCTTGTTGGTTTTGTTTTTGAGTGATTAAGACTGATCTCAAGAGACAATAGGAGAAGTGGGAGCGTGAATTTGGGTAAGTCTGTCATGGAGTTTTGCTTCAGAGTGGAACAGTAAAATGGGAAGTATCCTAAAGGCTCATGGCAAAAAAAAAAGGAGGACCCTTTTTAAGCTGAAATATCATATATCATATTTCTGTTCTATTGGAGAAAAATGAAGAGATAACTATAGAGAAAAGACTTCCATACTCAAGGTGGGTATAGGATCAACTGCATTCATGGATGTATTTGGACTCACATAGGAAGATGAACAAAAGATTCCTTCTCTGTTACTTCATTCTTGGGCTTCTCCATCTGTTTAAATGCATCACTATCTCCTACTCCCTCAAGTTTTAAGTATTTTAAAAAGCAAATAATAAAAAATTCAAAGAAAAATGCAGAGAAGGAAGGAAGACAGGAAGGGAGGGAGGTTGATTGTTTATTGGCTCACGAAGTAGAATTTTTTCTTAACAGTGGCCTAAAAATTCTTAGGAAAGGAGTTGTCTTTACTTGGAAATGACTTGTTTAAGAGTAGAACTGGTGGGATGCCTGGGGGGCTCAGTCAGTTAAGTGTTCGACTTCAGTTTCTGAGGTCAAGCTCCCATGTCGATCTCCATGCCGGGATCTGGAGTCTGGATCCTGCTACAGATTCTGTGTCTCCCTCTCTCTCTGCCCACCTCCCCACTCATGCTCTGTCTCTCTCTGTCTTTCAAAAATAAATACATTTTTTAAAAAAAGAGAGTAGTATTGGGATTCTTAAGACTTACTAGAACTAGGATTTAGTAAAAAAAAAAAAAAAAAAAAAAAAAAAAANAAAAAAAAAAAAAAAAAAAAAAAAAAAGAGCAAAGCATAAAAAACTTGGCCAAACCAAAAGGAGAGGGCCTTTGAAAAGAGAGAACAGAAACTGAACATCCTAAGATGAGTAAGCCAAGGAAATTTCAGTGGCTAAAAAGCCAGAAAGCAACTTTTAAAGACCAGAAAATGCGTAATACACAATTTTAAATTATTTTGTTACTTCTTCTAGCCAAGATAGATTAACAGGGAGCAGATTTTCCCTCCTGCCAGAAACAGTGAAAGAACTGGACAAAATATAAGAAACAAATAGTTTTTAGGCAATGCAAGACAGTGATCAGTGAAAAAGAAGAAGTAAATGTGGCTGAGCCTGGGTGGCTCAGCTGGTAAAGCCTCAGAGCTCAGGTTATGATCTCGCTGTTAGGGAATTCAAGCCCCACACTGGACTCTGTGCTGACAGCTCAGAACCTGGAGCCTGTTTCAGACTCTGTGTCCCCCTCCCTCTACCCCTTCCCCACTCACAGTCTGTCTGTCTGTCTGTCTCAAAAATAAACAAACATTAAAAAGAAGAAGAAGCAAATGAAACCAATACTCAATTACTCCAGCTATTGACTGCAGAGTTTTGAGTGGCAGCCTATGGAGTGGAAATCCAGGCAGATCCAAAGACCCCTGAGAGGAGGAGACAGGGTCTGGGGTTCAGAAAAGCCAAGCTGACATTTGCATAGCATAGTACTAGAGGGGAGAGAGTTACAGAGAGAGAGAGAGAGAGAAAGAGAGAGAGAGAGAGAGAGAAAGAGAGAGAGAGAGAGAGAGAAAGAGAGAGAGAAAGCCGCAAAGGAGTCTCTTAAGAGCATAAGTACACGAGGAAACCACCTAAAGCCAGAACCACAAAAAAGAACAATCCCTTGAGCTCATACAAAGCCAGGAATGATTTATATTCTCACTAGTCAGATTAGGAAAGCTTTGTAATTCACAAGGCATCAGGTAAAGTACTTAAATGGTACAGCACAATTAGCATTAGAGTAAAGGTTGCTTTTGGTCCCACCTTTAAAAAGAATGAAAAAATAAGGAAAAAAAAGTCTCTAAAAGGTCAAACTCTTTCCACCTAACCTAACTGCATCCCAGATCAAAATTCAAAACATCCAACAAAGTAAAATTCTGTGTCTGCCATCAATTCAAAAATGCTAGCCATAATTAGAATCAGGAAAACACAACCCTTAATGAGGAAAAAAAAAGAAACCTCTATCAATAGACACACACTCAAAAAATACAGAGATGACAGATAGATGATAGTATATTAAGACATAAATTATTATAACCCAAAATGTTAAGAAAACTATACCAATGCATATAAAAATCAAACTGCTTTAAAAAAAACATAAAAGTAAGTTTGAGGGGGACCTGGGTGGCGAAGTTGCTCAAGCATCCGACTCTTGGTTTCGGCTCAGGGCATAATCTCATGGTTTGTGAGTTGGAGCCCTATGTTGGGTTTGTGCTGACAGCTGCAGAGCCTGCTTGGCATTCTCTGTCTCCCTCCCTCTTTCCCTTCCGTGCTCACTCTCTATCTCTCTCTTTAAAAATAAATAAGTAAACATTTTTAAAAAATCTGAAAAGCAGCCAGAGGGACAAAATGACACATCATTTACAGAGGAACAAATAACTAAACATTTCATGTCGAAACAGGGCAAGACAGAAAACAGAAGAGTCGTATCTTTAAAGCACTGAGAGAAAAAAAAGTGTTAACCAAAATGGTATCCTTTCTAAAAATAATTTCCAAAAAGGATAAAATAAAGATATTTCCGGATGTGAAAAGCTTAACAGTAGACCTGTACTGCAAAATGATATAAATTATATAATTTTATTGTAGCATAAATAATGTAATTTCTATTTAAAATATAAATAATTTAAAATATAAATTATTTTATAATTTAACAATCTTCCTTATTTTATACACTGTTTGTACATATAAAGCCCTTTAGGCAAAAGGGAGATGATAATAGATGGGACTCTGGATGCTGAGGAATTTTCCTCCAATTGTCAAGTATTGTGAAGAGTGTGAGAGTTTACCCTGCTAGTAAGATAACAAGTTAGCCTGCCACAGTTTTACGGGTGCTGGCAGAAGACTTGAGCCATTTGGGTCAGCAATAAAGACTTCATTAGTCAAGGCACTGCAAGAGGCATCAGCATCAGCATATTTCACAGCAGTTCTTAGGGTCCCATTTTCCACAGGGCTACAGGAGGGCTTCATAAAAACTGCACACACTGTGGGATGATGCAATCAAGAGAGAACCCGGAGCTCAGGGAACTCAAATCTTCTACCATAGCAATAAGCTAACCTGTCCTCTGCTCCAGAGGGAGACATCATCTCTGTCTTTGAAAGCTGTGCCTATACAAACATTCCTGTAAACATAGTCGGGCACAATGATCAGTCAGTGCCTCTGTTTACAAGATGTTCAGGAACATGAGACAACCATATTGTCTCCCAATAATAGCTACCCTTCACTTCTACATCATGTTGACTTCTGGTGGATTCTTTCATGAGTATTCATTCCATTGGCCACTCTGATTAATCTGATCTACTGAAGGTGGAACAAAATCCACTCAATTTGTTCCATGTAACCTTCAATTAGTGCTGCCATCACAGGATAAGAGCAAATTAGAGCTACCTTATGATCCAGCAATCCCACTTCTGGGTCTATATACAAAGGAGGAAATGATAACACTATTTCAAAGAGATACTTGCACTCCTGTGTTTATTGCAATATTATCCACAATAGCCAAGATATAGAACGATGTAAGCATCTACCGATGGCTGAATGGATAAAGAAGATATGGTATATATATATATATATTACATGTTATATGTAAAATATTATAATATTAATATAACATAATTATAGATCATTACATTTATGTAACATTATAACATATGATATATACATTATTAATATACATACCACATGTTCTTTATATATTTATGTGAATGTATATATTTATGAAATTATTCACCCATGAGAAATAAGGAAATCTTGCTACTTATAACAACATGGATGGACTTTGAGGACATTATCCTAAATGAAATAAATCAGACAGAGAAAGACAAATACTGTATGACATCACTTATAATCTCAGTACTTTTTCTAACCAGATGACTTACATCACAGGGATAACTGCCAACACAGTATATGTAAATAATAAGTCAGTTCTCTATCCAGGAAGCTCCCCAGAGAAAGTGACTGTAGCTTCATTTTGGAAAGAACCCCACAGTCATCTGAAAACTACTTGATCTACTTACTGATGAGGCTTCCTTAAATGCTAGAAGGTCTCAGATGACAACCTCAAAGTTATAATTAGCCGTGTATTCAGGAGGGAGGCAAATTAATGCCTGACTTCCACACAAGAGGTTTAATCCGGAAGACACACATGGTGCTCCTAGAAAGAAAATGTGGACAATTGTCAGGCCCTATATCCTTTGGAGGAGCACGTATAGATAGTGCCTTCACTGTGACCTGATAGCTAAGAAGGACCTCAGTTCAGTTCAAATAATTGACTCCAGTCTTTTTGTCTGGAGGGATTATATAAGGGCAGTCAGTCCAATCAGTCCTTTTGCCCCTTACCACCAGCTGGGTGGCATTTGTGTGTCCCACAGATATAAGTGGGGCTGGGGCAGACATGCCGAGATGGTGGTAAATGTTTTGCATGGAAGGTATGGCAACTGGGGCCACCCCTGTCTATTTCCAAGAAGCTTCTTAATAAGGGTAATGGGAACGATGATCAAATTGTAGTCAGAACGGTCTGGCAGAAGATGCAGCCTCAGCAGCAAGTGAAGTATTATTGCAACCATTTGCCATGACAGGTTGTTTCTCCATGAGAAAGTCCCCAGGGCTTATTCTAAAAGAAAAAAAGATCTTTAGTGCCCTTCCCTCTCTTGTACCTTCTGAAGTCTAAGGAACTCCATTTCAGTGACAAAATTACTGTCCCTCTACTGTGACTAAATTGATGTGCCCCTTTTCCAGTAGCTATGATTTTACCTTTTTCCAACTATTCCCTAATCGTACTTAGATCAGGCCCAGGAGAAATAACACCACTCCTGTAGAGCTTACACAGACCCATTATGTCCCCTGCTTTGTCCCTTATGGACCTCTGGAAAAGAACTCAGCTAGCAGGTACACTTAACCAAGTAGTCATTCTTTTTTATGACTGAAGGTCATGTCAGTCCCACATGACAATGCAAAAAGCTCAACCAGCATTAAGTTTGAATACACTAGGCTCCCTTTTGGCTAAGCTGTCCTGGAAAGTATATCAATCAGGCCAACCTCAGATTGTAAGTAAGGGGGAAAAAAGCATCATGTCCAGGGAAGATGAGGTTGGAATCCCAAATTTTCATGACTGGTATTTAGAACCCTCTATCCTTCAACCTGCTCATTACCCAGTGTATTAGTGTTCTAAAGCTACCATAACAAGTGATCACAAACTTGGTGAGTTAGAAGAGTAAAAATCTATTCTTTCATGGTTCTGGAGATAAAACGTCTGAAATCAAATGTCAGCAGGGTCATGCTCCCTCTGAAGAATCTATGGGGAAACGTTTTCTTCCTCTACCAGCTTCTATTGGCTCCTGGCATTCCTTGGATGGTAGTGGCATAACTGGCATAACTCCAGTCTCTGCTTCCATTCTCACATGGCCAGCTGCCCTCCACATCTTTCTGTGCCCAAATATTCCCTTTCCTTTATCTTTTAAAGACACCAGTCATCAAATAAAGGGGATACAATCCAATCGAGTCTGCCCAGGAAGTGTGCAAGAGAAGATGATACCTTTCAGTGTACAGTCACATTCAGTGATCAAACTGCTTTACAGATACGTAGAGCAGGAGCGGGTAAGAAGTAAAACCTGAATACTTTTTGAGCCAACTTTTAAAGAAGTCAGTTAAATTATACTGCTTTAGCTTAAGTATTGGTGAGCCAAGTTCAGGCATTTAGGGGAAGCTCTGTGAATTGAGGGCTTCGTTAAGCCAAAAGCATTACTTCCAGATTCTGAATAGAGGTAAGCTTTCTTCTAAAGGAATAGTTGTTACTTTTTAACATAAAGCTGAGATCCCACTGGAGCCAGACCAGCTATGTTTCTGGCTATTCCATTTCCATCGAGCTCTTCACACCTTGTTAGTCAGAATCTAGTTTACTCATCCCAAAGTGAGACTATCAGACCAGAGAGTCATAAGGCTTCATGGATTAGCATTCAATTTCTATAATACCATATCAGCAAGCTAACAGCGGCTTTCTGGAAGAAGTTTACCTGATAGTCGCATCATGGAAGTGACAAATACAGATATAGCCCAAAGGATGCTTCTGGAAAAAGACTGTCACCCATTGCCAGAGGCAAAAATCAGCAAAATAATCAGCCACAGAAACATTTAGCTCAAGAGATGACTAGGTGGTAGGGCCCCAAGGGTATTAACATTTCTATATATGCAGTTCTTACTGATTGAAGGACTCCTTTATGGCATTTATGGTATATGGATATACAAACATATCATATGTTAATTACTACTATGCATTCACATAGGAATTTACAGTAGTAAGAATGCTGAGTTGGCTGAATAAGACAAATTCCATGAGGTCACATTGATTTCCTATCACTACTGCAGAACTTGCTCAGATCTCATAGGCTGAATTTGGCTGCCCCTCTCAACATGAGACAGGATAGGATGGAGATTTGATTTCCTAACTCTAACAGATCCATAAATGTTTGAGTCCCTCCCATTTCTAAAGCTTCCCAGCATACTCACACAGGTGCATATTGCCTCTGAAACCTTTTAGGGACAGGGAGATCTCTGGTCATCTTTCTCCTATAGTACCTGAGATCAGGTAAAGGAAAAGGCAAGGGACCAGGGGATGTGGAAGCAGAAGGTGGCTTTGCACTAGCAAGTGAGGCATATTTGTATTCTGTTTCAAGCAGTGCAGCAGCTACTCACAGATCCATCAAACAAATGTCTAATGTTGTACTCCTTCCAAAGACCTATGTTGGTCAGCAAGGACATCATTACGACACCAGCTATTTCAGGTGTAAGGATCCCTTGACTAAGCAGCCACAGCCATGTTGCTTTCTGGCTAAGGCTGCTGTTTTGTGCCATTTTACTGACTTGGGCTTGGATCAAATAGCAGCAACTCTTGTTAAGCAGTCTACCTTAATCTGAGGCTTTTGTTGCTACATTGTCATGATAACATCTCTCAAGTTTTTTTTTTACCAGTTTTGACATAAGAAGTAAGGGAAGCTTATAGGGCATCAGATCTGACCACAAGAATTTATCTAAATTCTTTTGGATTGGGTATTCATATTTCAGTGATTCACTTTCATCAGCTCTATAAACCCAATCCAACACAGTGAGAGGCCAAATACTACTCAGGTGCCTTATTTATGATTTTCCATGAGAATTTACCTATCTCATAGAAGTATTACTGAGAACACTGAAACTTCCTTACAGCAGCCACAACCCACTGCAAAAAAAAAAAAAAAATCTATGACTATTATCTCTAAATTGATCTAAATTTGTCATGATGCACTGTGTCACAATAACACAGCCAGCCCACCTCTTTCCAGTCTTCCTTGATAAGCATTACATGGCTGCCCCTCATCCTCCAAGTGACTCAACTAGTTGTAATGATTTACAAGGCTTCTGACAATATATGTCACAAATTTCCCGTCACATTCAGTATAGGTACATGTCTTCTAACTTGCCTGGAAGGGGCTGTATTAGTCAGGGTTCTCCAGAGAAGCAGAACCAAGGCGTTGGAGGCGGGGGTGGGGAGTGCTTAGGGGTTATTTTAAGGAATTGGCTCTTGCAGTTGTGAAGGATGGTGAGTCTGAAATCTGCAGGGCTTGTAGGGTAGGCTAAACACCTAGGGAGGAGATGTCATTGCAGTCCCTTTTTTAATGTTTTTATTTATTTATTTATTCTGAGAGAGAGAGAGTGAGTGAGAGAGAGAGGGTATGAGTGTGTGAGCAAGGGAGGGGCAGAAAGAGAGGGAGAGAGAGAATTCCAAGCAGGCTGCACACTGTTAGTGCAGAGCCCAATGCAGGACTCTATCTCACAAACTGAGATCATGACCGGAGCTAAAATCAACAGTTGGGCACTTAACCAACTGAACCACCCAGGTTCCTCAACATTGAATTATTGAATCCAAAGGCAGGTGGAAGCTGAATTTATTCTTCCTTGGAGAACCTCAGTCTTTTCTTTTACAGCCTTCAACTAATTGGATGAGACCCACCTATATTATAGAGGGTAGTTTGCTTTACTCAAAGTCTACTGATTTAGATGTTAATAACATCGGGGCCCCTGGGTGGCTCAGTCGGTTAAGCGTCCGACTTCAGCTCAGGTCATGATCTCACGGTTTGTGGGTTTGAGCCCCGCGTCAGGCTCTGTGATGATGGGCTCTGTGCTGCCAGCTCAGAGCGTGGAACCTGCTTTGGATTCTATGTTTGCCTCTCTCATTCTGTTTCTCCCTCTCTCTCTGACCCTCCCCTGATCATCCTGTCTCTCTCTCAAAAATAAAAATAAAAATAAAAATAAAAAGTAAATAAATGTTAATCACATCAAAAAAAAAAAACCTTCACTATAACATCTGGACTGGTAGTTGATCAAAAACTGGATGCCATGGCCTAGCTCAACTGACACATAAGAGTCTCATGCTCTACTGACTGAGCTAGCCAGGTGACTCAATTGACACATAAAATTGATCATGACAGGGGAAGAACCTTCCACCTACCCATGAAAAACCTTTGAACTATATGTTACAATAGGGCAGAACTGTGATGGTCTACCATATAAATATAAAAGTCTTCCTACCCAGGGATGTAGCAACAACCAAGGTGAAATGTAGTTTGTAATCACCTTTCCCATTAACAGCCAGTAGAGTATTGTATTTACTGCTCAGTTGATCATTCAACTTGGTCAAAACATTTGCCTATGGATTCCTACGGATTAGTAATATCTCTTTAATTGGCCCACAGGACCCTCATCCTTCTTATTCCAGAAAACCATGTCCCTATTTGCCATCTTCATCACCAGAACTGCCCCAAAGCCTGAAGGCCATGTTTTATTCTAGTGGGAAGCAAACTTGCCATAGTTTGAGAGACCAAAGACTTGATGACTCATCACAGAGTTTCTAAGTCCTTAGCCATACATAGCTCAGGCTCTATAACAAAAATACCATAAGCTGGGAGGCTTATAAACAATAGAAATTTATTTCTTACAGTTCTGGAGGATACAAAGTTCAAGACCAAAGCAGATTCAGTGCCTGGTGGGGCCTCATTTCCTGTTTCACAGATGGCTCTCTTCTCTTTGTCTTCACATAGAAGGCATGAGAGAGCTCTCTGGAGGCCTTTAATAAGGCACTAATTCCAATTATGAAAGTGCCACCTTCCTAAAGGTCCATCTCCAAGCACCATCACACTGGGGACTAGGTTTCAACATATTAATTTTTAGAGGATACAAACATGTAGTCTACAGTGCACAAGTAGTGGGACTATTAGCATCATGCAGCTATCTTGAGCCACAATTTCCAGAAGGTGGTAAAAGTGAGGGCAGGTCACACCCACATATGCAATGCTCTGCATTATAGGAGATAAGTCATTAGTTCAAAGAACCTGAGCCTTTTATAATAAGCAGTAAACACATCACTTCTACTCAAGATGGAAGCACTCTGCTATTTTCCAAGATGGGCAGACTATGTAAGAGACTCATAGAGAATTATATTTTAACTCAAATAATCACCTGTATTTATTTCCTCCCAAACATAGAGGGTCTTTTTCATGACTTTTTCTTTTTAAAGTAGATGTATTCAAATGTCTTCTGGGGAGAGAGCACCCGTGATGGGCCAAAATGATAAATTATCTTCCAATGTGTCTACAATATGTTAAGGATAGATACATAAAGTAGTGGGCAGTTTGGGCAGGTTTTCTTGATTAGATAATATGAATCAAGAATAAGTGAGTGGAGCTCAAGCACAATGGAGGGAAAGAATATGTGAGACAGATTAACAAGCAAACAAAAGACATTATAAGTTTCTGAAGGAGTGAAGATCTGGACCCAAATATGGTAGAAATAACAGAATTTAAGTCATGATGCAATGGGTGGGAAAAATCTTTGGCAAACATATAAGATAAAACAACATGTATTTATTATTAGTCATTTGAAAGAAGATCAATTGTTTCTCTTTTAGAAAATGGAACTTCTTTTCTATAGCTAAATGACACTTGACCTCTGAATTTGGTTATAATAAGACAGTTTAGGAAATCTTCAGCAATATCAAATATATCTGCTAAAACAATAAATGAAAATGAAATATCAAAATATCCTTTCTTGTGCCACTCAAGTGTCCTTTTTAAACATAAACATACATATTCACACTTTAATATACACATTCTTGGTACAATTTAAAATTATGAAAAAATATTAATTAAAATTAATTTATTTTATAATGTAATGTATATTTACTAAATATAAAGTAGTAATACAATAGTAATAAATATTAATGGAATTTGTAAGAGAATCTATCTTTTCTTAAAAAATATTTTTATTTATTTCTAGGAGAGAGAGAGAGAGACAGCGTGAGCAGGGGAGGGTTAGAGAGAGGGAGACACAGACTCTGAAATAGGCTCCAGGCTCTGAGCGGGCAGTCAGCACAGAGCCCGACACGGGGCTCGAACCCACGAACCACGAGATCATGACCTAAGCGAAAGTCGGACGCTCAACCGACTAAGCCACCCAGGCGCCCCTCTATCATTTTTTTTTTTTTTACCTTTGATGTGTCTTTCTGCCTTATAATGTGGACAGAGTAAATACTACTTTTCTGATATAATAAAACTGAGACCAAGAATTGCTAACCAGGTCCAATTTCCCTGAGAGTAAATCAACGTTCAATTCACTATTATTATGATCCTAGAAAATTCGTTTATAGGCTCACCAATTTCTGGGCATAAGTTAGCAAAAGTTAATATATACATCAAGCAATTACATCGCTGAATCACTGATTCTGTATGAATACACAATTACTGCATTAGCTCCATAATAGCTGTGTCAAATGTACAGGACTGTTAAAAATCTGGTTTACATTGGTTCATTACGGATGATGAAAATATAAACACAAATATATTTTAATGAATGGATACCTCATAGCAATTTTACCAGTCCATATATGGAACATTTTTGTAGTTAAACATCTACTTTTATATTACATAAGTTAAAAAATGTATTTGCTGTAAATTATGAAGTAGGATTTTCTTTAGAATTTAAAAATAATGTTTTCTATATATTTTTGAGATTTTGTAAAATGCACAAACATTAAATCTAAGTCTTTGATCTGGTATTTTTAATTCCACGCTTAAAATATTTACTTTCAATTTTTATTTCATTACCCATGTTTTTCAAGACTGTTTTCTGCCACCTCTAATTGTGTGGGTAAAAATCTAAAGAAACAATTACAAATGCTAAGTTAAGCTAAATTTTACCTTTACTTTAAAAACATTCTTTTATGTTTGTTTAATTTTGAGAAAGAGAGAGACAAGAGTGTTAGTGGGGGAGGGACAGAGAGAGAGGCATCGAATCAATCGAAGCAGGCTCTAGGCTCTGAGCTGTCAGCACAGGACCAACCGGGGTCTCTAACTCACCAGCCTGAGTGAGTTCATGAGATCATGACCTGAGCCGAAGTTGGATGCTTAACCAACTAAGCCACCAAGGTGCCTCTTCCCTTTACTTTTTTAAATTCAGTACCCTATTGCCTTAGAGATCATTATATCTCCTGAATTCATTACTAATATTGATGTCGCCTTAATTTCTTTAAAGCATAAAGCATAGTTTTGAACATGTTAATGCCCTGGTCTTAAATTTGGAATGGCCCACATTCACACACACACACACACACACACACACTGCATACACAGATTCATTCATATATACATCCCAACTATATAAGCCAGGTAATGAGCCTTCAATGGCCAGTAATCAGCCATTAATCCTTATTTAGAAAAGAAGTTACTTACTGTCTCCTAAGAGTGCCTCACACTCCCACGCTCTTTGCACGTGTACTTCCCATCACCTTTTCCTTTGAACCCAAGCTTTTGTTACCTCCACCGAAACTGGTCTTTTAAAGGTTGGAAATGGTCTCTTTCTAATTCCAATAGTCTTTTCTGAATCTTCACCTTAAATGACTCACAAGAAATTCTGACCCAGTAAATCTCTCCATCCTTGGAACAGCATCTAGTCTTGTCTCTCCTGATGCAGCTCACCCTCCTGGTTGCCTTCCCATCACATTGGTTCCTCTCTGTATCTCCTTTGCTGAGCTCTCCTCATCTAATTGTTGGAGTGTCCTGGGGCTCAGTGCGAGTGCTAGACTTCTCTGTTTTACTCTCCTGGTGGCATCACTCTGATGGGTTTACACACCACATACACACTGAGAACTTTTACATTTATATCTCGAGTCCGGATTTATTCTGGCATTTATTAAAATGCCAGAATTTTATATGTAACTGCCTACTTGACCACTCTATTTGGTTATCTGTCATGTTCTACTTGAAAATCAAATAGATTTCTCAAAGTTAACATGTCCTAAATTGAAATATTGATCTTCCCATTAAAAACTTTTCCCCCAAAGTTTTTCTCAACATAGTAAATGAAAACTCCACTCTTCCAATTTCTCAAGCCATAATTCTTAAAGTCATTGTTGACCTTTTTCTTTATTTCACGCCCTACGTCAATTTCACGGGGCAATTTTATCCAATTTTCCCTCTGTTAACACCCAGTTCCAACACACCATTCTCTCTGTTTGTCTCTCTCACCTGGAGTAGTAAATACACTTCTAATCAACCTCCCTATTCACATCTCTCCTCCAACAGCTCCTCACCTCATTCACAGTACGGGTTACAGTTCTCAAAATTGTCTCCCAAGCCTTATACAGTTCTCCCTGCCGCCCCCCCCCCCATCTGTGATCATGTGTACTACAATCCCACTGGATTCACTCTAAACTATCCCTAAGGAATTAAGCTGGATCATAAACAGAGGAAGAAATTTCAACAATCATATTGGGACCCATGGCTGGGAATGGACTGCTATTTTAAATAACTGTTCTCACCAACAGGAGAACTTTTAAGCAGAGATCCAAGAGAGGTGTGGGAGTAAGCAATGTGGCTCTCTGGAAAAAGAGTGGTCCCATCAAGCTGTGAGTGCAAAGATCCTGGGGCAGCAATATACTTGGCAGAGTAGAGGAAACAGGAAGAGGCTGAACACTGAAAAGTCAACCAAGAGAAGGTGACTGTACTTAACAGTCCAGGTGAAAGAAGGCTCTGTTTTGGTACCAGTAGAAGTTGAAAAGAGGAAATGAGTAAGAAAAATCTCACTGCATTAACAAATGTTTATTGAGAAACTCCTCTAGGCAAAGCAGATTTCTAAGCACATGAAGTACAATTAAACCAAAAGGTGTCTACTTTCACAAAATAGTACCTACTTCACAAGACACAAACTCTGTCTTGTGCAGGGGACAGATATTAAACAATAGAATTTGCCAATTTGCCAATTGTTTTGATGTTGTAGTGTAACAACAAAAGAGAATTTTAAAAGAAGGCTTGAATCTGGATGATGATTCATGAACATAGTTGCATGAATCTGAAATGAAACTTACATGGCATTTTTATGAAAGTTCTTAGCAACTTCTTTAGAGCTTTTGAACAAAAGCCTCACTGAGAAGTTTCTAATCAGACATGTAAAATAGGCAGTACATTCAGTTTAGAAGAGACAGGAGGGCAAGATCACAGACAACTAGGTCTAGTTTAAGACCTCCTGCCCCCGCTACCCAATCTCCTTAAGCTTCAGCTTTCTCATATGAGAGAAAAGTACCTTCATTACAAGGTTGTTTAGTAAAGCAATTCACATGGCACCTGTTATATAGAAAGCATTCAATATTTACGTGATAGCTAAAATGTGTAGAGCGACTTGAACATCTTAAAAATGCCTGAGAAAATACCTATCTCTAAGGGGTAGACTCTCATGATATGACTTCTTTTCAAAAATTTGTGATAGCCCAGTGAATCAGTGTTTGCGTAAGGCTTTGCTTCATTGTTAATGTGACAGAACAAAAACTAAATAATAGTTGAACTTCCAGTGTATTTATTTGTAAAATCCTTATTGCAATACCCTTCTTCCAAATCACATAAAAGTGGAGAGGGGAGGTTTTATTATATATTATGGGATTTCTTTGGTTAAGTGGGAGAAAGGTCAGTGGTGAGAAATAGATTTGTGAGAGACAATATTACCCATACACACAACCTCCACATTCAAAAGTGCCAATAGCACTGTAGCATGTACAATTTTATAGAAAGATGTGCAATGGTAAATGTGGTCTATTTTTTATATTGTGAAATTGGATCATGAGTCTGAGAGGAGCTCTACCATCATATTAAGAAATATTTACCAAGATAAAAACATCAACATCAAGAGTGCTAAGAGTTGTGCCGTGCAGGAAGATAATCATCATCTTCTGAGAAGAAAATATTGAAAATAGGTAGCTGAGTGACATATGAATACAAGGGGCAGGTGACACTATGAACTCTGGCCAGAGAGCAGTTACAGATCTGCTTAAGTTAACCCAGGCATTTTGATTAAGGTATCTAAAGTTTCTGAGTTTTAGGTCAAGAAAATGGACTTCTTCCTTCTTGAGAGAATCTTATATGGCAGAAAGGTAATTTTCAGAGTGGAAACAAACCTGGTTGTGGAAAGCATAGAAGATGACATTACAGTTATCAACAGATAAGTATATTAACCAATTTCTGAGATTCAGAAAGCAGATATAAACATGGGGAGAAAGCTATGGTCCAGAGAAGTATGCTGAGAGCTGCTGCTACAATTGATGACTTGTCAAATTCTTGAATTTTTTACAGTATATAAAATTTGAAATTATATTAAAAGCAGAGAGATGAATTATTTTCATACTTTTTCCAAGTTTGCTCTTTTTCAATATAGAAAATTCTTCCTCTCCTTTCAAGGTTTTGCCTTCATATGAAAATATTTTTATTTTGCAATCATAGTGTAATTTTTTGGCAAAACAAAGAACTCTTTCACATAATTTCCCTTTAAAATTTTAAGGGGCAGCTTATACTAATCTTTCATGTCTCTGTAGGTTACCTATGCTTTTCTTGTTACTTTCAGGATTCTCTCTTTAGATTTAGAATTCTGAAACTTTGCCAGGATATCTTTGCGTGTGAGCCTTGTCATTAACCGTGAACCTTTTAATCTCTCAAGTCAGGGATATTTTTCGCCTATGTTTCTTTCTCTTTCATTTTATTTTATTTCTCTTTTTGTTGAAGGACCTCTCAGATGAACATAGAAACTTCTGGATATGTCCTCCATATTTCTAAATACTTCTCTAGACTTTCCACTTCTACATTATGTGAACTATAAACTTACTTAAGCATGACCTTCCTAATCACTAACTCAGTCCTCCTCTGTGCCTATTTTTCTGTTACCTAATCTATGCTAAAGATGATCTATTTTTAATTGAAGCAATCACATTTTTCATTTTGTTAATTTTTTTTCTAAGCAAATGTTTTGGTTTCTTGGTTTGTTTGTTTTATAGATATGGTATCCTGTTATACTTTTCTAAAGACATTCTATTTATTTTATTATCTTCTTCTGTTTCTTTAATTACCTCTGTTCATTGAAACTTGTTGACTTTAATGATTCTTGGTTTCCTGTTTATTTTTGTAAAAAATAATCTTAAAAAATAGGCCTACAATGAATACTTTTGTAGCTGGAATGTTTTTTTTTAAATTCATAAACACCAGTGGGTTGGACCAGAAATAAATACAGTTCTGATTACCAGAACCCTCCACTTGCAATATCTAAGTGGACATGTTGTTTCTGAAGTGGAGTGGCTATACCTCCCCTGGATAAGTCAAAAATGGTTATTTAGAGCAGTCATTATTAAATTTAAAAATCCCACTATTCAGGCCATGACCAAACCATTAAATCAGAATTTTGTGGTACGGGAGCTAGACTTCAGTAATATATAAACCTCCCCATTGATTCCAATGTGTGGCCAGATGTGAAAAGCACCACAATCCAGCACTATCTGCTCGCCAGATTCCACACACATTCTGGAATCTTCCTATCAGAACTCTGCCATCAGAGTGTTAATCCCACATCTGTGCCAGTGCAGCCATCAGCCATCCTGAGAGGAGACCTGGCTGTCCTGTTCCACCCTCATTCAATTAGTTCTTTTTCCCCAGATTCTGCAGACTCTGACCTTGGAATTATTCCCAAAGTCTGTCTGGCAAATTCCCATATCATTTTGCCTTCTTAATTATCTGTTGTGGGTTCTTACCCCTGTTGGGTCTCAGTATCACTTCATTGCTGTCAACATTTTATCTTGTAGAAATTCTGCACTCTTCTGCTCTGTTAGGGACATTACCCTTGAGTTGCAAATACTACTATGAATCCATGTTATCTTCTTGCATTTTTATGTGAGAAGGAAAAATCTATTCTCCATAGGATATCTAAGAAGAAATATTCAGGTTTATGTATTTGTTCTTTCTTTCATTTATTAAATATGCATTGGGTCCTTGCTCTATGTGCTAAGCTTAAAACAGAGAACAAGAAAAAAACACAGATACTGCCTCACTTAGCTTACATTCTAATGTATTTTTCATAGTAGTCACACCCCACCCAACCAAAATTGGAAGCAATCTCAATATCTAATAATATGTTGGTGGTTGGATGAGTTAAGATAATATACGTCTAATGAAACATTATTCAATTTTTAAATATATTTAAAAATTATGACATGAAATTCTTCACAAGATAATGTTAACTGGAAAAAGCAGGATACAGAATGGCATATACAGTATAACAAAAAATTAAAGGTTTTTGCCTCTGAATTGGGGCACTTTGAGTAATTAATATATTCTTCTTCATATTTTTCCAGTACTTTCTAATACTAACAGAGTTATTTTCTATATAATATACTGTTTTTAAAAATCAGAAATATGTTTTTGTATTATATTCTGTTTTACAAGTTAAAACACAAGTAGCAGTACATTGAATCGATTCCACTTTATCAGGGGGCACAGATCTAGAAAATAAACCCTGCAACTCAGAAATTAAGGGGACTTTTAAAGCCCCCTTAAATATTTTTACAATGTAAGCTTTTTGAAGGTAAGTGATTAACATAATTTCTGCTTTGTTTTGTCTTGTGTTTTATTTTGGTATAATACTTTGCTAACTCAGGTGGTTCATTTAGAATTACTTTAGCAAAGACAGTTGTTATGTTTAAAACCAAAGAATTGTCACGCATAACATCAGCATTCATGTTGGGTCTCTTGTCTCAATATAAGGGTTTGTCTGAAGCCCTTTAACCTGAATTCTTGGCTGATACCAGGCCTTGATGTCAGTTTTATTCCAAGTGGGACAATAGTTCTTGGAAATTGGCAAGCCCTTCTCCCAACACATTGATAATAAAAAAGAAAAAAAGAGAGAAAGTAGGAAGTGGACAAAGAAAATGAAAGGGATGCCTGATATATTGTTACTATATATTGAAGGCTGTGGACAAATGTGATATGAAAATGACTTCTTAAAAGCTCAAAGCTGGTGGGAGGCCCAAGGAAGGAAGGTTCCTTCCAATTTTGGTTAACAAACCTCACCTTTTTTTGTCGGCCAGCTAATACTACTCCTCTCAACTTTTAAAAATCTGGACATGCCTTGAGAAGTGAATCCTACCTTCTGGAAAACAAAGCAAGGAAAGCAAGCAAGCAAGCAAGCAAGCAAGAGATCACCACTGCCCTCCAGAGCCCATCTCCTCAAGATGAGCATGATCATTGTATTGCATAAAAGAGCAATCTGACCTATAAAACTATCTGGGCAGAGCTGCAAAGATGTAGTTGCATTAACTCCCAAGAAGATAGTTACTTCATATTCCATGAAGTGTCATAAAAGATGTAGAAATTGAGTGAGCATTTCTGTGGCACATCATGAGTGCAATGGATCATATTAATTTGACAGAGCACAGGACACAGCTGACTAAATGAAGGACCAAATGCTATAAAAACATCTATGTCATATTTAATCTGTTAAAAATTGCCTATAAAAATTATCTCAACAAAAAATTATCTATTTTTTGTGGTAATGTTGTTCTGTTTTGCTTTGTTCTTTTTATGGTGTCACCACTCAGCCAGTTTCAGTCAAAGGTACTTTTTTTTCACAATGCACTATCAACATTTTACATAACTGTTCAAATGTTTTTCTTAAACCTAATATATAATAGATGTTTGGAGGGGTTCTGAGTTTACCATATTTTAATAACAAAAGAATCTTCTCAAAATTTAATTTTAAACCATAAAAGATATGCTCTGCTCAGAATGCACAATGGATTTTAAATATCACTACAGAGTAAATCATTCTACTGACTTTATGATATGGTGGATATTTTAATGCTTAAAATAATATCATTTTCTCCCAGTGCAGTTTCCATAGAAACGGTACACTTTTACCTATTAGACAAAGAAGGATCAGAGATGACTCTACTATACTATAAAGTCCTTTTCAGCTCTGCTTTCACCGAATTTCACATGTATGTTAAAATCCATTTCAAATATTTAATATATTTTGTCTTGAGAGAATAAAATAACCTTCAAATTTTCTTGACAACATACTTAGGATATTTACAATATATTTAGTATGTAGACATATTTGTTTATGTACATTTATACAAATATACATAAAGTAAGCAGGTTAGAGAATGATGAATAATAATGATCTATTTTCCAAGTCTATTATTTGCTCTCTAAAAAGATGGCATATTTAGAAATACATTAATGTAAAACTACAGTAGTTTTGTTCCACATATATGAGGAGGTGAGTTGTTTTTAATTTTTTTAATGTTTATTTGTTTTTGAGACAGAGAGAGACAGAGCAGGAGTGGGGGAGGGGTAGAGAGCGAGGGAGACACCGAATCAAGCAGGCTCCAGGCTCCAGGCTCTGAGCTGCTAGCACAGAGCCCAACCCAGGGTTGGAACTCATCAGCCACAAGATCATGACCCAAGCCAAGTTGAACACTCAACCGACTGAGTGTTCACCCAGGCCCCTCGAGTTGAGATTTTAAGTAATTAAGATATTTTAAAATGGTATGCAGTCTAACATTGTAGTGTTTCAGTGTACCGATGCTCATTCAGTGGCATCAAATTCATCAATGTTAAACTGATGAAGGTAAAAATGCTTGATACATATTTGTGACCTGGAAAAACAAACAAACAAACAAAACAAACACACATTTTTTAAAAAGTAGGGGAAGACATATGGAAGTGGCATGCACCATGACTTTCTTTGAAATGGTGCTCTTAGTCTCCCCCTTTTTGGTGCCCTAATATATCAGGCAGTTACTCGGCCACCTGTAGAGAGGTAAGTCAGTGAAATCAAACTATCTGTCAAAATCTAGAACATACAGTGTTATAAGTATTCAGAATTGTCTTCATTCACTTATTAGTGGCAGTCTAAGAAAAGCTCGGATTATCAGTTTTTCACAGATGGAACCACCCTTCCTTTCTGGCATACGGTACCTGAATGAACAAGCATACCACACTGGAAACAGAGCAGTAAAATAAACAGAAATGGTGATGTCATTTGCCTCCTGTCCTCAACATCAATACTTATTAGGAAATGGTTCAGTAGCCAAAAGTAATATTTTTTCTTATTTTAATTCAGTCTTGGTATGAAGTTGCATAAGAAAAGTGGGTATGTTGGATCAAAAGAATACAAAGCAAGGTTTTAAGTGTGATGTTTAGCTTGCCAGTTCCCTTAAGGTTAGGACGAAGTACTTAAACTCATAGAAGAAGTTCATTCTACGCCTTAGAATCAATGTTTTGATTATGATGGTTGTTGAATAGCAAATTGAAGAACAGAGGAGATGTTATCGTAACAAGATCCGCCAAAGGCACAAACATGAATTAGGTGAAATCTACCTATGCACCATGCGTGCTCTTCCTATCCTTGACCCTCACTTTCCTATCCCTAACCCACTTGTGTTTCTCTGTGGCTTCCCCATCAGATGCCACTGAGCAATGTACAGCTAAAGGGCATGATAGAATACATGTCTTTTGATCCATGTGTTGCCCTTCTCCAATCAACTTCAGCATTTTGAGAGCTATTCCCTCAGGTTACTTTCCAATTAGAGGAGGCTAATCAGAGTAACTATGCCAGAAAAATATGTTAATGATTGCTAATTGCTTCACATATATTTTGAACTGCTGACCTATGGGGGAAAAGAAGACAAACTTATTTCCTTTGATAAGGGTTCCAGTCTCACTTTAGATAGTTTGAGTCTCATAAAAATCCTGTTGTCTGATTTAAATTATTCCTAAACTGCAAAATACTCACCTTTGAATGAGATATTGTTTATATGCTGGTTTGGATTTCTAAAACAATGAACAGTTAATAGTAAGATGTTTCCTACCAATTGACTAACTAGCAGCCTAAATTCAGCATTTTTTATATATGTCCAGGGACTATTACAGAATGTGAGATTTGATAAAACACATATGTGTTAAAATAGCTAAATATTTGGTCAGATTTTAAGTTATTTTGATTTATTGGGTGATATTATTTTTTAAAATGTTATGGTTTTTATTTATGGAATTGGGGAATGGCCTAAAGTGACCCAATTTTTATAGTATCAGACAGTTTAAAGACATAAATCAGGCCAAAGAGATTATTACCTAATAAGTACTTCCATAAAAATAAAAAGGAAAAAATAAAACAAAATAAAACAGAAAAGAGTAATATATTTTAAAGTAGGAGAATTTCTATAACAGAAACATAAAACTAACTTCTTATCTCACTTTACCTTCAGAGGAAGTCAGTGGATAGACAGTTCTAGGATGTGTGACAAAAAGTGGATTGGCACATGCATCTCAGTGTTTCAGTCAAGCTCCATTTACTGGAACCTTCATACCCGCCCTGGAATAAAAATCCCAGGGAAGATTCTATATAAGCATATGTGTTAGCTTCCACATATTTTTAAATTTTTAAAAAGTTGTACCCCACTTTGCATCTACATAAAGAGTTCATGCATAAACAAGAGGCAGCAATCAAAGTCCAAAGTTAATTAATTGATTAATTTAATTAATTTGATTAATTAATTTATGTTTAATTATCTTTGAGAGAGACACACACACACAGAGTACAAGCCAGGGAAGGGCAGAAAGAGAGAGGAAGACACAGAATCCCAAGTAGGCCCCAGGCTCTGAGCTGTCAGCACAGAGCCCAACACAGGACTTGAACCCACAGACCATGAGACTATGACCTGAACCAAAGTCAGACATTTAACTGACTGAGCCCCAAAGTGCCCCCCAAATTCTTTTAGTTGCATTATCATTTATAAAAAACACATGGGAGAGAAATAAAAATTGGTCTCTGATCTTAGCTCTGTCTCTCTCTTTCCCCTCTATGTTTGGACGTGTATTCCCCTTCAGGATTAGTCACTTAGTCCATCAGCTCATCTATATCCATAACTCCACCACAGAGTATGTGGCCTCTCAGACAAACCAGAACAGTGCTCCACCCTGAGTGCCAGTCTATGGGAGATGTCTAGTTCACATAGCTGTACTCATGGTGGGATTTGGCTATAGACTCCAGATTGCCCATCTCTGAGACCTGCTGATTCTGTCAATGCTTCCAAATTCTTTTCTGGGCTTAGACATCTGTGCTTCTCCACCATCCCCTAAGGTCTGTTACTTCTAATAGAGATTTTCACCAGGGCTGAGGTTTCAGTCTCATGGTGACCTCAAAGGTGGCCTCAAAGGCTTCAAAGCCCTCTTCTTACCATGCGTGACCAAGGATTCTAGAGTCTGAGGAGGAAGAAAAAGGAACCGATATGTGTGGGTGACCTACTATGTTCCAGGAATGGACCTAGGCTCTTTACATGGATTTCACTCAAAACAAGAAAATGAGTTATGATTATTAATCCCACTTCCCAGATGAAGAACTCAGGACTCAAAGAAAAAAATGAAAGTTTGCATAATTTTACTACTAAAAAGTCAACTGAAAGACAGGGGTCCACTTTTGGCTCTGCCACTGGGTAACTCTGGTCAATTCACCTAACTTCTTCAGCCCTCGAAAGCCACATCTGTAAAATATTGACATCATATTGGGCTGATATCTTGGAGGATTATACGTCTCAAAATTTCTAAAACTATTATAGAAAAAATGAATTCTCTGCTTAAAAGACATTGTCTGCCCTCCTGACAATGCAGAGCCTGTGTGGGATTCCCTCTCTCTCCCTTCCACTCTGTCCCTTGCTCACTTGTGCTCTCTCTTTAAAAAATAAATAAATAAACTTTTTAAAAAGTTAGACCAAAAAAGGGAATATTCTTCACTTAAAAATAAACCCAAATTTTATTTGTCTTTAATAAGTTGTGGTTTCCCTTGAGGGGGAAAAGCAAGCATTTAATTCCTGTGGGAGCCCATTCTGATGTAACTAACTCCTGGGTTTTATTTACAATCCTGCCAGACTTTACCCAAATTCCTTTCTTTAAGGGGTGCACTTCCTGGACAAGAGTTTCATGTTCAACAGACACTTTGAACTTTGATGTGGTCAAGGAGAGAATTTGAGTCACTGAGATCTAGGAAATCCACTTTGTAAACCACACTATTTCTGCTAGGGTATGCAATGTTGACCGGCAATGTCTGAGCAAGTTAACTGAAGAGAAAATAATTTCCCACATTACTAAGGTTGCTTAAACAATGTGATGTTCTCTTTTGAAAGATCAGCATTATGAAAAGTAAAAATTACCCACTTAAATATTATTCATTCAAATGGGGAAAGTTGGAATGCATAAAATAAAAAGAACTAGCAAAATTCAACCAGATGTTCTACCATGGGTGATTTCATTCTTTTTTTGTAGTCCCAAGTCCCTAAAACAATGAAGGAGGAAATAAATGTTCTAAGTTTTAGAATGTTTCCTTTAAATTTTCATTTAGCTCTTAAACTCTTAAACTCTATCCTATATAAATTCAGAAAAAAAGGAGGATTCTTGCCAGTCTGAGGACTATCTTTCTTCTGGAATGTCAATTCTCCCAAACTGTTCAGAATTCAATGTGAAGCAAATATTTGGTCAGTAAGGGGCTTTCTTTGAAAGGGAAACACTAAAGAGGTAGTGCTTTATTGTGTCCTAAAATATTTGAAATATCAAGTTAACTTAAGACTTACTTCTGATTCAGAAATAATTATACATTATATTCCGGTATATGATTTTGGCTTTTCAAACTCTATTGGTTCACAAACCTACCCAGAAAAACAAGACTGAGCAAATAGAACAAAAACAACATTTCCATTCCATGGCCTTTGTTGGCACCAGCTCTTCCAACATGTAAATGTAAAACACACATCATTGGACATGAAAAAAATTAGTCAGAAGTACTCTATTGTAGAAATAAGTAAATAGATTTAAAAACAGCTGTTACTGCTGTGCGGAGGCTAAATATTTGATTACATGACACAGAAAATAATAATGAGCAGATAGAATTCTTTCACAAAATGGCTAGGAGCAAGATAGGGTGCTTTCAAATATTTTCTTTCCACCAAAGAAAAGAACAGAAATACTCCCTGGTCAATACTTGAGTGTAAAGACAGATACGAGCAGTTTTTGATTGGAGAAAAGTTTTAGTGGAATGATATTTATTCACCCAATAATATCTTGGAAATCAGATTTAGTTAATTTGTTTATTTTTTGGTATTTTAGGAACTAAAAGCTATAAAAAGTAGCAATTTTGCATGAATGAGCTCAAAAGACCAACTTTAAAGAAAGAGTTAGAAGAGTGGAAAGGGTAACCCCACCTATAGGGGATGAAGTTCAAATGAGCTTCCAGTGATGTGTGAGAATAGAGTCAGTAAAATGTAGAACAAGATCCATGTTTAAAAGAAAATTGTAAGAGGCAGTAAACTTGACAATTTTACAGCTTGTTTTGTTTTCCTCTAGCAACTAGCAGCAATGTACTTACATTGTAAAAGGTCTGCAGTTGGGCTATTTTCATTGATCAGTCTCACTACCATCATATTCTCTCCATACTTATTTACTCTACTCGTTCTCCAGGAGGCTGATTTCTATGGCATGCACCCACAGCTGCCATCCCCTCCAGCATCTTGTTGGTCTGGCCAATGGGAGACACCACCACCTGGAGAGGGTGGAGGAGGATGAGTTCAAGGCATTTATGTATCCTCCCAAGTCTCTCCCTGCTGGATGCCAGGAATTAGCTCCAGCCCCACTGCAGGTCTCAGTGTCTGTCAGGTGGCTCTTTCTATACAGCTATTTTGTCTGCTTTCAGTAAAGCTTCCCCTCCTCTCACTCCTTCTCCCCCTACCCTCCTTAAAGTACAGCAATCCCAAAGTGATACCACATGCCTGGGTGAACTGAAAAAATTAGCTCCATAACAAAAGAGTCTTAAAATGCAAGGGAAGTTGATTTATACCACACTTCCATTTAAATAGCCCATTTGGCTGGTGTATAAGGTTAATAGATCTTGGAGACTGAGCTTTATCACAAACTTGATCTGCAGCTGAGGATTAGAAAAAAATCAGTACAGTTCCCAGCTGCTAGTGTAGTCATTGACTTAACCTATTTTTTTCTTAATCTAACAAAGATAATCAGAAGTAATTACTTTACAGAGATAAAGTATATCTTTACCATTTTGTCTCAGGCCTTTTATCATATAGTCCTTTGTAGTCTTTTTTTTAAGTTATTTATTTATTTTTAGAGAGAGAGAATGAGAGAGAGAGAGAGATGAGCAGGGGAGGTGCAGAGAGAGAGAGAGCTCAAGCAGGCTCCACACCAGAAGCACAGAGCCCGAGGTGAGTCTTGAACTCACCAACTGAAAGATCATGACCGGAGCCAAAACCCAAGACTTGGCCACTGAACCAACTGAGCCAGCCAGGCGCCCCAGTCCTTTACAACCTTTATGTGACATTGAAATTATGCTGGCTGGGTCACGTGGGTGCCTTAGTCCATTAAATGTCAGACTTTGGCTCAGGTCATGATCTCACAGTTTATGGGTTCGAGCCTGCATCAGACTCTGACAGCTCAGAGCCTGGAGCCTGCTTCAGATTCTGTCTCCCTTTCTCTCTGTCCCTCCCCCACTCACACTCTGTCTTTCTCTCTCAAAAGTAAACATTAAAAAATTGTTTTTAAAGAAATTATACTGGCCTGTCATTATATTGATGATGTTTTACTAAAAGTACCCAATTATCAGGAATTAAGAACCCTAGATGCCTTGTAAGACCCTTGCATGTCAAAGCGTGGAAGCTAAACCTGAGAAGTTTCAGAGGCCTGCCACACAGGTGATGTTTCTAAAAGTCCAGTATGTATGAAATGTCAGGATATTCTTAGAAAGTGAGGATAGGTTGTTATGCCTTCTATGACCTAACACAAAGAAAGGCACAATACTTGGTGGCGTTTGTTGGATTTTGAAGTAAAATATACCTGGTTTGAGTTGTCAGTTCTGAGTGGGTTCTACATCAAGAAAGGCTTTGTAACAGGTCCAGTTAAACTTCTCTCCTGAGTAGTTTTGAGAATTAAATGTAATAATCTGCATAAGTCACTGAGTATAATACCTGGCACACAGTAACCCCTCATTAAATGATTGCTTGAAAATGAGTCCCTTAAAGAAATGCATTAGAAGATGGAGGAGTTTGGGGCAGGGTAAGAAGTCAGTATAGCTCACAAGCATAGAATTTCCATAACTCAACTTACCCAGTCCTCTCAGTTTGCTGTATTCTAAGTAGGCTCATCTGCATGTTGCAGTTTTAAGAGTTCTTTCAAATGCCAGATATTTAGCTTTGAATTAAAAAACATGAGTTAGCACAGTCAAGAAACTAATTGGCTGCCACCATGCATACAAAAATCAGTCTCCTAGCACAAATATTTTCATTTAATGTACAAGCTTCCAACCAAATCTCCTCCTACAGTCTTCAACCCAGATGGTTTATTCTACTTCTCTTGTTTTCATATGTTATCTAATGGAGTAATGCTTAAATGAAGTACAGAAGACATTTTTGCCAAATTATCGCCATTTATTTTATAAAAGGTTTTGTACATTTTCCCCTTTCTTTCTAGAATTCTTAGATAGTAAAAAGAACTCGATTATGAGAAAAAACTAGACTATTTAAGAATTCCCCTGTGCTTATTGCAACATTATCTACAATAGCTAACATATGAAAGTGAACTAAGTATCCATTGATAGAGGAATGCAAAAAGAAAATGTGTGGTGTGTGTATGTAGGTGTGTGTATTCCCTGTACATAATGGAATGTTACACAGCCATAAAAAGGAATGAGATCTTGCCATTTGCAGCAACATGAGGGACACAGCGGATATTATGCTAAGTGAAATAAGTCAGATAGGGAAAGCAAAATACCATATGGTTACACTTATATGTGGAATATAAAAAACAAAACAAATTTTAAAAGCTGAAACAGACCCATAAATCCAGAGCACAAACTGATGGTTAACTGCCAGAGGGGGGGTGGGTGGGGGAAGGGCAAAATGGGTAAAGGGGAGTGGGAGGCACAGGCTTCCAGCTACAAAATGAATAATTCACAGAAATGAAAGGTACAGCAGAATATAATCAATGGCCTTATAATAACATTGTATGGTGACAGAGGGTAGCTACACATGTGGTGAGCATAGCAAACAGAGTTGTCAAATTTCTGTGTTGTATACCTGAATTAATGGAACATTGTGTGTCAACTATACTTAATTAAAAAAAAAAAGAACAGGGGCGCCTGGGTGGCTTAGTCGGTTAAGCGTCCGACTTTCGCTTAGGTCATGATCTCGCGGTTCGTGGGTTCGAGCCCCGCATCGGGCCCTGTGCTGACTGCCAGCTCAGAGCCTGGAGCCTGTTTCAGTCTGTGACTCCCTCTCTCTCTGACCCTCCCCTGCTCACGCTGTCTCTCTCGCTCCCAGAAATAAATAAAAATATTAAAAAAAAAAAAAAAAAGAACAAATTCCCACTAGCAACAAGGGCCCAGAACAGCACACCAGAAGGTTTACTTTTGAGTCCATTTGAAACCAGACATGAACTTGATACTGAGCTCTACCTCAGGTTCCAACACAGCCGTGCTCCACATCAATTCTTGATTGAATTAAGGAGTCAGCCTTTCATCCTGTGTGCATACAGGAAAAAGGCTGAGGTGCTCTATCTCTATGCTTCTATGCACAACGTCTGGCAATCTTGATCAAATTTTGATTTAAAAAATAATAAAATCCTTATTAAAGAAAGTAGATCAAACATAAGTGTTATCATAAAATGTTCTTGGAAGACAAATAGTGTTAATGAGTGACACATAACATGTGATGTATTCAAGGTCAAAGTGCAAAAAAGTTTTGTTAGGTTTGAGATTTGCGTTTATTTTTAAAGAAGAGGAAGATTAAACAATACAATGGTATTAGAGTTAGTTCCTTCTTACTGATACTCCCTTTTCCCACACAAACAAAATTTGCATCTTCAAGAAGAATCTTCAGGATTCTCAGCTCTACGTAAGAAGGTCACTCTCAAAAATTCTTGCAAAAAATAAAAAAATAAAAAAATCTCTGTGAATGAAGGCAATACTCTAAGGAGCAGAAATTTCCAAGAATTGCCAGGTAAGAATAAAATCAAGGTTCAAAAGAACAGCATAAATGAAGGATTTCTCATTAATGTGAAAAGGAGTTAAAGTATTATTAAGTTAATTTGAAAACATTACATAAATTGACTGTATTTTAAAAATATGATCAGGTACAGCTTAGCAGTTTTTTTTTTTCAGTTTCTCCTTTGAGTGACTTATATGCATGTATACTTTACGGTGATTTTCATACAAGTAGATATATATATATATATAGAGAGAGAGAGAGAGAGAGAGAGAGAGTTATTTTATATGTGTATAACTCTATTACAGAATTGTTACATTGTATCAGGACTATTTCATGTCCCCACTTGATTCTCATGGTAAATGAAAGACAGTCATTAAAGCTTGAATGAATGAATGATTCATGAAAAACCTAAAGCACTATATGAATTTTTTCTTCAAAGTAGGCAGCATTACCTTTATTGTCTACATGGTTCCAAACTCGCCTGCCATTATGTTTTCAAAAAGGCACTTTTTAGTCATCAGGATAGTTATATTTACTTTTAAACAAGAACAACCACATGATTTTTAAAAATATGTAAAGAGGGGCATCTAGGTGGCTCAGTCAGTTAAGCATCTGACTTAGGCTCAGGCATGATCTCATAGTTCGTAAGTTCAAGCCCCGCATCTGGCTCTGTGCTGACAGCTCAGAGCCTGGGCCCTGCTTCAGATTCTGTGTCTCTGAAAAACAAATAAGCATTAAAAAATTTAAAAATGTTAACATACCATATGCACAGCATAAAATGACAAATCCTCAAAATAAATGTGCATATGGGAAATGGGCAATATCCCCATACAAAAAATTATTAATCTTAATGGAAAAATATTTTTAAAGATCTACAAGTTAAAAAGAAATGCCATGATTATATTGAAAGTGTTAATATTGTAAGGAAGTTAATTTCCTGAAATTGATTTATAAATATATGTAATTTTTAAATTTGCAAATTATTTTTTATGTGTATCATCTAATTTAATTTCTTTGACAACCATGTGAATTCAGTCTTGTTAATCCCTGTAATAAGAACAGAAACTCATACAGGACAGATAATTTTCTCAGATCCCACAAGTTATAATTATAGGTCTGGGACTCAACTCTAGTCCTAGACTCTGAAGGACGGGCCCCATCCTCTGTATCATAAATATTCTCTGGCACTGAAACCTCACCAGTCTATAAGCTACAGGGTCCCCAGGGGAAATATTCTGATAAAAAGAGGTTACTGATGAGATCAGCATGTGTTCATGCTGGAATGGACATTCCATGAAGGCCAGAATTTTAATCTGTTTTGGTCATTGCAATATCTACATCATGTAGAATAATGCCTGTGTCACAGTTAGCAATCAATTATTATTTGTTGTATGAATAAAAATTAAGAATTAAACTTTACTCTGAAGCAGACAAAGGAGACTTAGATAACACTGGGTTTTAGGGTTTTAGATTTAATCTAAACATTCAAATTCTGTGCAAGAATTCGAGATACGTGCATAGTAGGTAACATGGTAAGGGATGGCCTACACAACAGAAATAATTGCAGTCACCTTTTTGATCTTTAATGGTAAGTTTGCTCTGCTAAGTTGTTCTTTTCCTATTTCCAACCTAGGATTTCAGTCATCCCTCAATAAAGCAATGAAAACCACATTCTTATTATTATTTACCCAAAGGAGTAAAAAATTTATATCTACACAAAAACCTGCATACGGATGCTTATCATCGCTTTATAATTGCCAAAACTTGGAAGCAACCAACATTACCCTTCAGTAAGTAAACTGGTATATCCATGCTTGACAGAATATTATTCAGTGCTAAAAATAAATCAGCTGTCAAGACATGAAAAGACATGGAGGAATTCTAAATATATAATATGACTAAATAAAAGAAAGCAATCTGACAAGGTGACATACTGTTTGATTTCAACTATATGACATTCTGGAATAACAAAGCTTTGGAGATAATAAAAGAGTCAGGGATTCTCAGGGTTGGGGAAGGGGAAGAATAGATGACTAAGCAGAGCATAGTCATCTAAGATACGAAAAATAGTCTGTGTGATACTATAACGATGAATATATGCCAGTATGCAATTGTCCAAACTCACAGAATGTACAAAACCAAGAGTGAACCCTTAGGCAAACTACGGACTTTGGATGATTGTAATGAATCATTGGAAGTTCATTCTTAGTAAAAAAAATATTATCATTCTGGTGAATGATGTAAATAATGATGTAAAAGTAAATAATAATAATAATAATAATAGTAATAATAATAATGGGGCTGTGCATGTTTGGGGACAGGGAATATATGAGAAATCTCTATATCTTCTTCTCAATTTTGTTATAAACCTAAACTGCTCTAAAAATATGTTTAAAAAAAAGAATGGTTAAAACATTCTTGATGGAAAATAAGGTGAGATTTTTTTTTCTACTGAAATCAAAACATTATAAAGCTACAAAAACCAACACAATGTTGTATTGGCACAAGGATGGAAAAATTGACCAATTTAACAGAACAGAGAGGTCATAAATATACCCACTTGATTTATGCCAAAGTAGCCCTATAACATAATGGGGAAAGGATGGACTTTTGGTGACCATTTAATTGGGTTCACATAAGGCAACAAAATGGGATCTTGATCAATTTTGATCAAAAAAATTGGATCTTGACCAATTTTCATGTGTGGATCACACCACACACTAAAAAAACAATTCCAAACACAGTGTAGATATAAATATGAAAAATAAAGTATAATTTGATAAAATAATACAAAATCATGTAGTCACAGCTTGAGTTGAGTAAAAATCTCTTAAACAGGAATCAAAAGTTTTAACAATAAAGGAAAAATGATAAATCAAGCCACTTTAATTTGTAAAAATTGTGTTCATCAAAAGATGGCATTAAGAAAATTAAAGAAGTAAAACGAGTAAATTTATTCACTACTCATATAACAAGAAGTGGCTTATATGCAGGATAAATGAAATATGCATACAAAATCAATACAGAAAAAAATTCACAACTCAAAAGAAAAACAGGCATGAGACTTATAGTCAAATGACAAATCTATGAAAATTTGTGGAACAGTAGTAGCCATCAGTAAAATTCAGTTAAAACGTAAGACACTACTGCATAACCACTAGAATGGCTAAAATCAAAAGGACTTTTAGTACCAAGAGATGGGAAGAGCATAGAACAACTAATTCTCATATTCTGTTGGTTAATGTTAAATTGATACCAAGAACTTAGAAATCTGCTGAGTAGTTATCTTCTAAAATTGAACACAAACTCTTCTTAGAAGATAGCAGTTCCATTACTGAAATACTCCCAATAGAGATGCTTGCACATTTATCTCAAGAGGCATGTAGAAAAACTTTCAGCATTATTCATAAGAGCTAAAAACTGGAAACAATTCCGGTTTCCATCAACAGTGAAATAAATAGATAAATTGTGATACCTCTGTCCATTGTAACAAAGAACAGCAATGACAGAGAATAGAATACTACTATTCATAACAACATGGATGAATCTTAGAGGCATAATGTAGTAAGAAATAAGCCAAGCACAAAAAATACATATTTTATGATTCCATTTATTTAAATTTTAAATCAAATCAAATTATAGTGGAGGAGGGAAAGGATAAAAATGAGTGGGGCAGCTGTGTGGCTTGGTTTGTTAAGTGTCTGACTTCAGCTCAGGTCATGATCTCATGGCCCATGGGTTCAAGCCTCACATCAGGCTCTGTGCCGACAGCTCAGAGCCAGGAGCCTGCTTTGGATTCTGTGTCTCCCTCTCTTTCAGCCCCACTGAAACTCTGTCTCACACTCTGTCTCTCTCTGTCTCTCAAAAATGAATGAATATTTTAAAAAAACTTTTTTTAAAAAGGAGTATATGAGGAACATACGGATTCTGTAGTGCTGGTAATTTTCTATTTCTTGATATGGTAAGGGAATAATGATTGATCTCTACAACCATATTTTGTGCATTTTTTGATAAATGGATTATATCTTAAATTAAATATTTAAAACCATGGTAGATAATATTTTTGTGGAGAAGTTTGACAACCATAGAAACCATAGAGACAGTTATAAGTCAAATTCAAACATATGAAACATTTAGATAAAATTATGAGGAGAAATACATTACTGGTTTATGGAGGAAAAAAAAAACTCTTTCTGACTAATCTAAGCTACTTAAATTTCCAAAAACCACTGAAAATTTTCCATATCAAAAACTGGAAAAAATCTCTATCAAGATGACTAGGGGTTGGAGGAACATTTGCCCTGGATAGGAAATTGGCTCAGAACAAGAGGAAAAAATAAAGGGGAGGAACAAATTGTACCCTTCAGATGAGATAATATAAGAACCTGTGCAATTTGGCAATTTTCAAAATAATCTTAATGGGGTAAACAATATACTCTTTATATTTGCTTTTGCTAAACTTTATTAATATTTGCCTCCATCTTCCCTAACTTTTCCCCAGAAATCTTTCCAAAATGCTCTTTTTTTTCATTTATTTATTTGTTAATTTTGTTTCATAATGATTACTAAGGATTGTTATATAGGATTAGTGTGTACAGATAGTGTGTTGGGCACTAAAGTTTCAGTGTAAATAAGCCAGAAGATGACTTTACTGATCTTGTATTCTACTAAAGAATACAGATAATAATCAAGCAAAGAAATAAGTAAGCAAGATAATTGCAGATTGTGAAAACTGCTGAGAAGGAAATTAAAATGGTATGGGGTACCATTATAATGAGAAGGGATAAAGTGTAATTTATTCTTGGGGCAGGGGGGAAGCAATCTCAGAAATAGTACTTAGGAAAGGCCCATCTGAGGATGGGAAATTACAGCTGAGACCTTAGGGATGAAATGTAATCATGTATTTAATTCAGCAGCGCATATCAAACAGGCACCATTCTAGGTGCTGGAAAATCAACAATGAATAAGGAAGACAAAAATGCAACTTTCATGGTATTGACATTGAAGTCTACAGAAAGAAGACTCTCATATTGATGCAACAATGACTATAAATAATCCAGACGGAAAATAACTCAATGGGCTTTTGAATTTTTAAAAGGAAAGAGTATCAATAACATGATGAACTATTGGAAGACTGGGCTGCAATGGATTTAAAGAAGTACGTAGGGACAAGGGCATGTGTGATTCTGTACATCATGAAAAGAAGCCTGCTTGATATTCTTAGTAAAATTAGAAGGCATTGATGGGTTTTAAGCAGAGGAATGGCATGATCAGATTTAATTTAAAATCATACTTGCTGGGGCACCTGGATGGTTCAGTTTGTTAAGAGTACAACTCTTGATTTCAGCTCAGGTTATGATCTCAGGGTCATGAGATCAAGTCCCATGTCAGGCTCTGTGCTGGGTGTGGAGTCTGCTTAAGATTCTCTCTCCCTTTCACTCTGCCCCTTCCCCACTCACATACTATTTCTTTCTCTCTCTCTCTCTCTCTCTCTCTGTTCCCTTCTTCGTTTCATAAAAATAAACAAATAAATAAAATAATAAAAAATAAAAATAGTAAAAACTTTAAATCATACTTGCTGTTTTGTGGGGAATAATATCAAAGGAATAATAATAGACATAAAGAAAAAAATTATTAATCAATTTTCCAGGCAAGAAAGGATAGTAAACTGAAATAAAATTTTTAAAAAAAATAGAGATAGAGATTAGACAGGTTTGGAGAATAACGTAAGGATGAAATCAACAGAATTTACTGATAGATTGCTTACGGTGGGGGGGGGGGGCAAGAAATTACTTTTTTGATTCCAGAAGAAACAACTAGATGGATTCTGATTCCATTTGCTAAGGTGGCAAAGAAAGAGAGGAGTTTAAGGAAGATATGGAAAATCATGAGTTTTTGCTTTTTTAATAAGCATGTTTGAGAAGTATATGAAGGATTTAACTGTGATATCAGATAAGTAGCTTAAAATACAATCCAAGAGCTCGGGATAAAATATAAATATTTGAGAGTTATCAGAATAAGTATTCCTTAACTGAGGAGATCACCTAGGAAAAGTATGTTAAGGAGGCAAAGAAGATCTGAGACTTAGAAGTAATGAACCCTGACAGTTAAAAGTCTAATAGAGGAGGAGTAGGCGGCAGAGGAAACAAAAATGTTGACATTAAGTTTAAGAAAATCAGTAGGGTTAGGGCACCTGGGTGGCTTAGTTGGTTGAGCATCTGACTATTGGTTTTTTTTTTTTTTTTTAATTATTTTTTTTAATGTCTTTTTATTTATTTCTAGGAGAGAGAGAGACAGCGTGAGCAGGGGAGGGTCAGAGAGAGAGGGAGTGACAGACTGAAACAGGCTCCAGGCTCCGAGCTGGCAGTCAGCACAGAGCCCGACGCGGGGCTCGAACCCACAAACCGCGAGATCATGACCTAAGCGAAAGTCGGACGCTCAACCGACTAAGCCACCCAGGCGCCCCTCTGACTATTGGTTTTGACTCAGGTCATGATCTCATGGCTTATGGGTTTGAGCCCTGTGTTGTGCTCTGTGCTGAAAGCATGGATCCTGCTTGGGATTACCTCTCTCCTTCAAAATAATTAAATAAACTTTAAAAAAGTAAAAAGAAAATCAGTAGGATCATGAAGCAGAAACCAAAGCAGAAAAGTGACTAGAAAAAAAAAAAAAAAAAGATGTGTCTACTATCTTGCATGATGGTAAGAAATTGAACAAGATGCAGAGAATGTTAATGTTGACTCAGCTAAGATTTTCAGTGGAATGCTGGGCACAGAGTGGTGGACACAGAAGTCTGACCAGAGTGAATTGAAGCGAATATGGAAGGGGAAGAAATGAAAGAGCACAATTATCAATTGAGAGTGAAAGGGAAGAAAAAGTTACAGGTTGTTTGAAGAGAGAAGAGAAGGTATGGAAGTGTCATCTTAAAAGTGGAAATATGATCTCATTAGAAGACAATATCAGTAGTATTGAATGGAAGTTTGGGATTTTAGATCACAGAATCATGTCATTTTCCTCTAGCAAAGTTCCTGAACTAAAGTTCATTCATAAAGGCAAAGGACAGCATTTTGCAAGGTAGTTAGAGTGGAAGGACAAGAAGACAAGAGAGTGAAGGATTATCACAGTAAGGTAATCCCTATGATGAACAAAGAAGGTAGGCCGAACACAGGAAAGAAATGTATCATGGAGTGGAATGCTAAAGATATGTATGTAGAGGCTAGAGTCTCAATATGTTTGAAGAATTGTGGCAATAAAGATACTTGAATACATGTACCAGAAAAAGAGATGGTGGTTATGGGAAAATGAGATATTTAAAACCAAGATTTCAGAAGTAGTATATTTTCTGGGGCTGAAAGAAAACCACAGTAAAAATGGCTGGCCAAAGTAAATAAAAAGAAATTTGAAGATAAGAATGCTAAAGAACCAAAAAGCCAACATTTTAGATGATTTATTTATGTGTAAACTGAAGTCACAAATACCCAGTATTTAGGAATCTATATACTTGATTAAATAGCTTTAATAAGTAGGCAAATAGACAACAATAACAAAAAATGGAGGAGATGCCTGGGTGGCTCATTCAGTTAAGCACCCAACTTCGGCTCAGGTCATGATCTCATAGTTTGTGGGTTCGAGCCCTGCATTGGGTTCTGTTCTGACAGCTCAGAGCCTGGAGTCTGCTTCAGATTCTTTGTCTCCCTCTCTCTCTGACCCTCCTCTGCTTTGGCTATCTCTCTCTCTCTCTCCCAGAAAAAAATAAAAACATTAAAATTTTTAAAAAATAATGAAGGAGGCAGCATTACTTCAGGAGAGTAATAGAAGAAGAATGAAGAGCTAGAAGTGGAAACAGAAATAACTGTTAACTCAGTGGCATGAGCTAATAGTGGCATGAGCTTCGGGAGTGGAATAGAAGGAGAATGAAGAGCTAGTAGTGGAAACAGAAATAAAAGAGGACACCAAACTAACCTCTTATACCTCATTTAGTGTAAGAAAGAACAAACAGCTTTGTTTTGAGAGGGCCACATTAGAACTAACAGTATAAAGGGACAGTTTTTTTGATAAGGCAAAAATAAAAAGAATGTTTCTAGAAGAGATGAAACATACAAGGGCTCTAAAGGGAGATAGGATGGGAGTTGGAGGATCAAGTTAAGGGCTGGACAGAACCTCTTGGGGTTTTGAGTTTTTGTTAAGATCAGTGCTCTTGTAATCACATTTCTAGTTATGACTGAGCTAAACAGGGATCTGACTATGATGGCATTGATCTATGTCTTGGAGAAAGAAGGGCAACAGAACTACTCATCTGGAACAGAAACGCTACCCTCGGTGGTATGGAAGCTTGTTAGGTAGAGGTCCCACAAGCATGAACTAATGTGACTGTGCATAGTCAACAGCTCCATGGCTCCAAGGCTGGGGACAGTGTGATAGCATTCACAAGCTGGTAGCAACTTCCCAGGACTTTGAACCGTGTAATGTCCCATCAGCTTCCAAACATTTTTCACAACTTTTCTCAGGCCTCACTTCCTTCAGCAAAATTTTTCACACCCTTCCAGACCATAGTATTTGAACTCCTATGGTACTTACTGTCTGTATTGTTCTTCTCTTTATTTAACCACATATCAACTAGCCTTAGGAATTGTCACATACAAATGTAACTTATTGTTTCAAGTATTTAATATGTTCAAAAATACAGATAGCACATTTTATCCTTAGGATGTATATCTCTCAAACTGCAAATTAAGTTCTACAGATAGCATCTCTATTTTTCTGCAATTGCACTCAGTCTCTGCCCATTCCTCTTAAGGGAAGAAATTTAATATGATCAATTCCAAGTGTATTCATACATTTGTGGATTTCCTAAGACACATAAATAGTATCTATACTATTTATAACGTAAGGTATATTCACTAATTCTAGAATATTGAGGTAAGGAATTATGTTTTAAAACTTGAAGCCTCAAATTTAAAACAAGTTAAACATCAACTCATACAGCTAATACATCTCAGGAGAATATTCAGGCCAGTCATCCATTCAACAGATATTCAGTATCTGCTATTGATTCTGAACCCTGTAATAGATACATGTAGGAGACAAAGCTTGATAAGACACAGTTGCTTGTATCAGAAAGCTTTCAGTATATTAATACAAAGTATTTCCTATATATAGATGTTTTTGTGTACATATATATAATAATGATGGATCTATAAAATGATATTAGCATACACTATCTAGAAGAAAAAAGGGGAGGAAGGAGAGGAGGGAGAAAGGAAGATTTGAAGCAAGTTTTCCACATTTGAGGATGGGGTCCAGAAAGAAAAACCACACTCTTCCAGATGACCACTACAACCACTGTCATTAGCTCATGGTCAGGATCAGAATAAAATGATCAGTTTAGAATGGTAGATCTGGTGTCCCTAGATTTTAAAGGCAGATATTCTCAGTAGCAGTGAAGTTTATCTGTTTTCACATGGAATGTGAAATGTACATGTACATGTAAGTACATTCCATGTGACTCAACTACTATTGAGTGATTATCATAACTTTTTCCTCAACAAACTACTACTTTCATGATGTTACAAATGAGCTATTAATTGAAAAAAGAATCTACCAACCAAAACATGTATAAAAGTGCTAGGTCCCATATATGATCTTTTAAAAATGACAAACTAAAAATGTAGGATTTGTTTAAATTATGATAGTTACATTTGAAATGATTATTGTTTAAGTATGATTTATTCAACCAACAGACACTACTACAATTCTATGCATTAAGCATGTAGAAGATCTTAAAATATTTTTATACTGATACGTATTTCCAAGTAGTTTATTCTAATCTAAAACCAAAAATACTTAAATGCTTCTTCTGCTCTTTAACACACAAAAATTACTTTCCTACCCAGGTATATAAGCAACAGTAGCTGATTTTAGAACAACAAATATGCAGAGGTACAGAAAAAAAATCAATTTAAGGGCTTTCCAAAATTTATTTTAAAAATACACAGCAAAGACATCACAAAAATTACCACAATTTTAGCAGTACTAGAATATTCTATGAAAGACTCTGTTTCTTGGCTTAAATGATGTAATTTTTAGATTAAACATGTGTTTTTACAAACATAAAGAAAACTAATAGTCCATGGAAGAAAAACTAGAAGGTTTTTTTTTTTAAGAAACTAACAGCAACCAAAACAAGTGGGTTACAACATATGCCTTATTCAATTAAATTTCAGATAAACGAGTGTACACATACTGCAAATTTAAGATGTCCCTAGGCATTAGAAACTTGTATAACTAAGCCTTACATAGTTGATTCTTTAAGGAACTCTAGCATTACCACAGTTTGTAGTCAATGTGCCTTTGAATGGGTCTTCTCAATCCTTGCTCTTTTCTCTTTTATGTAAGTGAGCCAAAATATTAGTCAAGTAACGGCCCAAAAAATAAATGGTAATGTTACTTGGTCTTTAAAGAAAATGATTAATAATGAAAACACATGTAGTTTGGTATATACAACTTAAGATATGAATTCTCATTAATTAATTTTCTACAAACTAATCATTACCTAATCTGTATCTATGTCCTATGTTAAAATGGAAATAGAAAATAGATCATAGATAAGCATACAGTATAGTTTATCTCTAATATGTAATTGATATTTATATATGCATTAAGAAATCATAACCAACAGAAATTTTAATGGCATTCTTAGAGCATCTTAATACTATTGCCCATTTATTCAGTGGTTTCCCCAATTTTAGACTAAATTTGCATTTTGAATTGCAATTCAGACTTCTTTCTGATTGTCAAGAAATGAAGAATAAATATATTCATATTCACTAGTACAGAGAAACTAGTGAATATGTTATATTTAATTTATATTAAAATGTGAGGAAGTAAAACTGACTTATATTTAATATAAGTATTAAATATAAATACTTATATTTAAACAGGGGGCAAAGAGTAGTAAACCTTCCAAGTTGGGCCAATGTAAAGGATGCCTTGGAAGAATCCAGTAAACAAATATGTCCTGTAGAATGGATGCTCATTTTCATTCACTCCATGCTCAAAATATCACAATATTTGAAAGAAAGAAAAATCTGAGCTACCCTTGTGTATTTACATTTCCAAAGCAAAAATAACAATTTTAAGAAAATATGCAGGCTTTGTTTGACAATTTATTTGATATTTTTGATAATTGATTATGTTATTTGATCATTTATTATCAAATAGCAAAGTGTGTAACATTACTGTATAACACAACAAACTGTGAAAGACCCTGTCAGTTACTGTCAGAGATAGTTTCTCTTTGTTCTTGCAATAATAATACTCACAAAACAGGGGTGCCTCGGTGGTTCAGCCAGTTAAGTGTCCAACTCTTGGTTTCTGCTCAGGTCCTGATCTCGAGGTTCGTGAATTTGAGTCCCATGTGGCACGTGGGGGTCTGTGCTGACAGCTGGGAACCTGGAGCCTGCTTTGGATTCTGTGTCTCCTCTCTCTGCCCTTCCCCTGCCTGTGCTCTGTCTCTCTCTGTCTCTCAAAATAAAGAAGGATTTAAAAATAATACTCATAAAATAAATTGTCTAAACTGCAGCTGGTCTTCTCAGAAGTTAAAGGCAAAGGTGAAAGTATGTTCTCTTCTTTATTGTCATCTATTCTCCCAACTCAGCAATTCTCCCAAGAAATAGTACTAATTATAAAAACTATCGTAAATTTTTAATCTATGTTAGTTATTGTATTAGCTTGTTAGGGCTGCCATAATGAAATACCACAGACTGGGTGGTTTAAATCACAGACATGTATTTTCCTCACTGTTCTGGAGACTGGAAATCCAAAATAAAGGCATTGACATGTTAGATTTTTTTCTGAGGCCTCTCTGTTTGATTTGAAGATGATTATCTTCTCTCAGTATCCTTATCTGGTTTTTCCTTTGTGTTGGAGCATGCTTGGTGTCTCTCTATTGAGTCCAATTTCCTCTTTTTATAAGGACTCCAATTAGAATCAGGTCCCACCCTAATGGTCTGATTTTAACTTAATCACTTCTTTAAAGGCTCTCTCTCCAGGTACAGTCATTGAGAGGCAGTGGTGATTAGGGCTTCAAAATA